>NW_020884895.1:1665113-1822174 GCF_003945725.1 Corapipo altera | reverse complement strand
CCCAACCCAACCCAAACCAACCAAACAACCCAGCGAGCAAAGCCAGGAGCCTGCTGCATTGCAATGGATTTTTACTTCTTTTCTTTTAATTATTTTTTCCCCTCAATCAATTGGAGGTTTTTTAATAATTTTTTACAAACAGCCACACTCGGCTCAGGGTCTCCAATGGGATTTACTCTTGGGGAAAGAAGCTTTTTCTTTAAAGATCGTCCCTTATGAGCTTCCCATATTCCTTTTTGGCGTTATTTTTAATTTTTATATATTTATTTAATTGCCAGGATTCTACAGACAAAAAAAAAAAGATGATTTTGATGATTTCTTCTTCTTTTTCTTCTTTTATTTTTTTTTCCCCATCCGTTTTCTCTTTTCCTTTCCAGGACTCTGGAGTGGTGGGTTAATTCTGTGTAGCTGTTGTTGTTATTGTTGCAAAATAACCTGTAAGTCTATAAATATTCTGCTTGTATGGAAGTGTTGAACTGTGCTGGGGATGGAAAATTGCTTTGGGTTTTCTGGAAAAAGGTTTTATTTCTGCACTTTTTGCCTATTGTTGGGCAAAGGCCTTTGCTGGGAGGTGGTGGTGGGGGAATAATGCAAAACCTTGGCAATCTGTATTTCGAGTGCGTTTTGCAGGGGGTACAGAGGGAGGGGACCTGTCACCCCAACCTTCTCCACTCCTGTATGGAAATGTATTGCCCTGTATGTAAATCTGTGGAGATTTCTGCTCCTGTCTCCCAGCCTTGTGTATTTATTTCGAGGGGGCCTGCTGCGAGGTTATGGTTTGGGGGTGGTTCAGATCGCTCAGTTTTCTTTCCTAGTCGGGTATTTGAGCTGCGAGGAGCTGGTCGGGGTTGTGGGGAGCAGAGGAGAGCACTCTCCGGGCTACGATGGCATTCCCGGGCCCTGGTGATTAATAGAAATTTGTTTACGAGAACAACCACCGCAGGTTACCGTGCCCTCGGTCCACTCGTGCAATTGCTCGGAGCTACTGATTCCACCACCGAGGAGCCCACGGAGGGGCCACCGTGGACACAGAGTCCCCGGGTGCTGCCTTTATTTTGATTTCTCAGCTGAGCTCTTGAACCGAAACGCTTTAAAGCAAGGGGGGGGGGGGGGGGGGAATAAATTAGGAAGAAAGCCCTTCTGCTAATACGACTCGTCATTAAAAATAGCCCGGTGGCAACACAGGGATGGTACTCCCGAGACACTTGCGGTGGTACAGATATGCTGGAGAGACGGGTTTCCTGTAGTTAAAACGCACTATGTAATTCCCAGGGAGTGAGCGCAGCTGGAGCTGAGTGACTTGTGCGACTCCGATCCCGGCCCCGGGCAGGGAAGGGGCTCCCGGGTCTGCAAGTGGTCAAAGGAGGGACAAACCCAAGAGTACCGACTCTGCTCCGGGATTTTGATTTTCGTTTTTCCTCAGCCATGAAATTCAAAGGAAGGGGGCTGCTGGGGGAGGCAGATCTGTGCTGTTTGCCATTTCTCTGCAGTGTGTGACGCTTTCGCTTTAGCCGGAGCCCAGCGAGCCCAGCGCCCGCGGGACGCTCGGGAGCAGCGAGAGCGCTGCCGCTTGGGGGATTTTTGCTGGAGACCCGAGGTCGAGCACGGCTTCCGTTCAAGTAGCACTTTCACAGGGGAGATTTCTCACCCTGCCTGGTCACAGCCAAGCCGGGCTTGCATCAGAGTTTCCATTCTAACTCCCTCATTACAGAGACATAAAGAGCAACCAGCAGCATCCCCTTTGGGCTGGGAACTGGGCGGCCTGGGCGCCTTTGCTGGGTTTTTGGCCTTTCTCCTCTGGTTTCATACCTTCTCCTACTCCCTCTCTGTCACTCACGGCCTGGCTGCAGCTACCCTGGGGCTCCTACCACCTGCCTCCACTTCCCATTTCTTCCTGCTGTACCCAAAAGCAGCAGTGGTTCCTGTGGGGTTTCACTGGGGACTTTAGGGTGCTGGGGATGAGGTTGTTTCTCTTGGACCCCTCTCAGCCCCTCAGCCAGAGGGATTATTGCCAAGTGAGGCCTTGTCATCCTCTTCCCTTGCCTGTCCCATCTGAGTCCCAGCTCTGGGGGCCTGCATGGCAGCCAGTGGCAGTGGTGGTGGCTGCCAGAGCAGCAATGTCCCGGCAACAGCCTCCCTTGCCTCCACTAGCTGACAGCAAGCGGCTTCACCCTGGGGGGAAAGGTGGCCTCATGGTGGGGAGGGTCACTGAAGAGAGTGTGGGAAGCCACCAGCAGCCCTTGTGTTGGCTGTGGGATGTTCCTCACCAGCCTGGGGCTCGGGGTGGCTCCTGCACACCCACGAGGTGCCTGTGTAGCACATGGAGGAGCAGCAGCTCGGCCCTGCTTTTGGGGTGCTGTGGCAACCCCGCTGAGGGGGGGCCAGCCCCACACACTCCTCTCTCAAAAACACCCTCCACACTGCAGAGAGCTCCTCACCCAAGCAAGGGTTTGAACCCTTGCGTGCCGCCCTGCAAAGTGGTGGCAATACTGGAACAGGGGCAATGCTGCTGGGAAATGGTCCCCTTGGAGTTGGCAGGGGTATTTCTGGTCACACTGGAGCAGCTCCAAGGAGCAGGAGCGGAGGCAGGAACAGTGCTGGGCATCACCACAGGTGCCTCGCACCCCTCCGCGGGCTGTTCTTCTCCAGCCTCTCCACGTCCCCCCCCGGCAAAGCTCCTGGGATGAAAAGCAACCCCTCTGCCTGTGTGCTGGCGTGCAGGACATGAAGTGGCGTGAAATTATTCAGCTGCCTCTGAGAGCTGCAGTTGGATGTTGAAGGCCCTCAGAACTGGAGGTGCTACTTGGCAGCAAGGGGAGCTCCTGGGTTTGGGTCATTCTCCCCATTCCCCAGGGGACACAGAACAGGTTTTTAAGGTATATCGAGGCCAGTATGTATTTTTCCCAGGTGAACTGCACCCCTGGAAAGAAGTGCGTCGTCTTTTACAAAACACTGCTTAAATAAACAGTACCCAACTGTAATTTTTTCTTTTAAATTAACTCCTTCAGGCCATGAGGCTTCCCCATCCCCACACAACTGCCAGGACTTTTTAAGGAAAAACATGTGTCTGGGAGAGAAAAGTTTAGCCTGACAGAAGAGAGCCTGTGAACCTCTCCCCTTCTCCATGGCCCTCAAGGATGGGTTTTGGGAACAGCCTGCCCATTTCGGAGCTGGGTGCCGCCACATGAATGTTACTTAAAAGGAGTTTTGTGCATATTAATGCATGTGCAGCGAGGCCAGGCTGCACACTGCGGGGACAGCCGATTCCCTGCCTGAATTCAACTATCTTGTTTTCTAATCTAACCTACTTTTTTTCTTTTACCTTTTTTTTTTTTTGTCAGAGGCCAGTGCTTTGCAGGAACCTGTTCTCAGTGCAATCTCAGAGCTTTTTGTGGGTGTCTGATTTCTGTAACACGTTTTGGTTTCCAGTATGAATGTAATGTACAGAGAACATCATGACACTGCTCTAGGTGAATGTGATCTTATCTACCTGACATTTAGGGTTTTTTTAACCGTCCAATTCACCTGATTTGCATAAAAATCACATGATTTTACTTTTTTCCCTCCTTTTTTTTTCATGCATCATCATAACAAACTACTCGGGTTTATCAGGCTGCTTTCTGCCTATCAGCATGAACACAGGGCCTGTCTCTCTCCCCTTCATTCCTTCCCGATGGAGGTTGGGGATGTTAAAGGTGGCACTACTGATCTCAGACAGCCACTGAAATCCTTAATAAGCAAATGTGTACAGTTTAACTTCCAAGAAAACAAAGCAGCTGAGCATGCATGCCATCGGGTTCTTGTTAATTTAAATAGATGAGACTTCTTTTTATCGATAAGGAAATTCCCCCGGAACAACCCCCTGGATCCCAGCAGGCTCCCCCTGCCACAGCCGTCCTCATTACAAAACAAGGCCGCAATTAAAATAAACTCCAAGAGCTAAACAAACTGCTGCCTCTCGCTGGTCATGTGTTAGCTTTAGCCTTTAACGCAGAACAAAACATTTTCTTGGGTATCGGAAGAGGCATGGACTCCAACTGGGAGGAGAAGAGGGAGCAGCAGCTGGGTGTATGGGAATGGCAGAGTGCTGTGATGCTCATCGGGGCTCCTTTCTCTTGCTTTCTTTTCTTTGTTTTTCTTGTTTTAATTTGAGTGTTTGTGATCTGACTCGGTCTTTACTGCAAGGGAAAAGGCTGGAAGTGGAAAAACTTGAATGTCGTGGTAAAGCCTGTGCTGTCCCAGCACACCCTGGGCACACCTGACCGTACCTCACCCCCGCCCAGCCTGGCTCCCACTCAGCCCACCATCCACTTGCCCATCCAGAGGCCCCCAGCCCAATTTGTGTTACTGCCATCACACCTCGTGCAGAGGCTTTAGGTGTCCGTAGATACCACTCGGCATCTGGAGCTGGACTGGTATTGGGAGGGGGAGCACAGGGTGACCAGGAGGACAGGACCAGAGGGATGGTGAGATGGCTAGAGGGAGGGAGAGCCAAAGGCTGCAGCGGGGTGTGCGGCCGGCCCGCAGTGCCTCCGTGTCACAACGTGGCTCTTTGAACCGCTGGAGAGCACGTTGTCACCTCCTGCCATGTGCAGACACCCCGCAAGAAGAACTGCTCCAATGATGGGGGGGTGTGCATCCACGCCGTGTGCAGATCAACCCCCAGGATAATATTCCTGCAAAATTGCCCAAATAACTGGCATATCTGCTTGGTGCTTGGTGCCAGGAGACAGTGCAGACTTGCCTGTCAAAAATGACTTTCCTCCCACATAGGAGAAAGATATCTGCCTGTCTGCCTGCCTGATCTCCCGAACACTGGCTGTGCATAAACATCAGTTACCGGGAGGTGGGTAAGGACTGTCCCCATCCCACTGAGCACCAACAGCCCGATGTCAGTCCTGCCCCATCTTTGATTTAAAAGGGAAACTTCCTCCATAAGTTTTCCAGCTGCAGATAATTACCTCTCCCCCCTCCCTAGTCCCAATCAATTTTTAACCAGTTATGGACCAAAGACCATCCGTGCCTCGGTGAAGCTGTTCTGGGTGGGAAGCCTTCTGGCAGGACACATGAACCTTCATCTGGTCAGCATCCCCAGCCCACTCCCTTACTTGTCCCCAAATCTTGTCATCCTTGGCACTCTCAAAGCTATGAAGCATGTGACCTGTGGAAGCTGAAAATCCCTGGCCCGTGGCTGAGCAGCACCACTGACCTCCTTCCTTTTCAACAGATCTGTCAGCTCTCAGCTGTCAAGATTAAAAAAAACTCACTAACCCATACAGATACTTTTCTGATAAGGAGTTATGCTGAAGTAGTTCAAACCTAATGTGTAAGTTGCTTTGTTGGGGAAAAAATAATAAAAAGAATAAAAGGCAGTGCTTGCTTTGGTTGGTTTATAGTATTCTTTATTGCTCTTATGCCTCAGAGAATCTTGCAGATCCCTGATATTAAAAAGCAGCGGAGAGCCTAAGAAGAAGGATGATGCCTCAAACTTTTACGGGCATGAGCACATTATAATTAAAAGAGGGATTTGCATTGATCCTGATCATTTTCGAAAAGGCCTCTAAAGTTCAGGCTAAACTAGCCTGGGTTTTTTTTTGTTGTTGTTTTTTAATAACTCCCTGGACATCTCAGCCAGTAGAGTGCTATGTGAATTTCAATTTCTCTCTTCAAATAAAACATCAACGTAATTTTTATATTCTTTGAAATGATCTGTGCAATTTTGTTCACAGAAACTCTTTGATTTAGACTTAAAGGATTTAGTGACTGGATAGGAAGGTATCTGGAAGTAATAGTGAAAATGGTAATTATTTGTTTTACTGCCTTCTGAAATTCTTTTATTTCTCTGCACTATCTCTAAAAGCATGTCTGGCAATAACAAGCTGTCTCTGAAAAGAATTCAATTAAATGTATTGCCAACAGAATATTTTATAATTTTTTATACCAGTAGTTAGAGTGTTAAATAATATATTAGTAGATTTATAGACTACATTTAGGTACAACTATGAATAGCTACAGTAAAAACTCAGAATATTCATGTGAAAAAGGAGGGGGGGAAGTTTGGATTCTGGGTTTTAAGATTTTTTTCTCCTCGTCCTTCTTACTTGAGTTTCAGTTTTAGAACTTAAAAAGAATTGGATTTTCATATCTTTTTTCTGTTATTCTCAGATGACAAGCATAAGTTAGCTATTTTTTGAGACAAAAATTCCCATGAGATTTCTCCTTGTTTTAAATAATTAAATATTAAAGGAGTAATAAAGAAGCAGGCAGATCCTACGATATGGACATGAATCAAATGGGATATTTATTTGCATAGGTACATGGCAAATAGGAAAGGATCGATCACGAAGCTGTATGAAATTGCCAGTTACTCCATTACAGTGTTACAAATAGATTATTACCCATAAGAACGTAACTCTTAATGTCCTAAAAATAATTTAACGCTAGGATTATTTTTATTTAATCTGGTAAATGACAAATATATTTTTGATTCCTATAAAGCAGAAATGAAAGGTCTCCAGGAGCTGGGAACTAAACCCAACAGCTCCCCCCCCCCTTATTTTTTTATTGACATTTCTTTCCTTTTTTTTCTTCTTTTCTTCTTTCCTTTTTTTCTTTCCAAAATATCATCAGCTCTTCTGAATTTTGCAATTTATTTCTCCTTCTTTGTCCCTCAAGAAAAACACTTTTCATCAGAAAACACGATACTTTTTTCCTTCCGAGACTCCCAGCAAATTGCCTCTCTCCCTCCAGACAAGTTTTGAGGATCAACAAGTTAACCTTCAGAAAGATTACAAAGGTACAAGTGGGCTGCTTAAGAGGTGAATCATTAAACATAAGGTGAAGTATACGACTGCAGAAGGTTTCAATTAAAGTGACAGTCGAGGCAGCCTTTGCCTGCCCGGGAAGGTTTGCTTTTATTGTCAGAGTCGTGCTGGGAGCTGCGTCCATCCCAGGCAGGGAGGGTTGGTTCCCACCGGCTTCATTCTGCATTCCCAAGGCTGCTGCTGCTACAGTCCTCACTCCTGCAAACAACTCCACCGATTTCAGCATGATAAATTCAACCGTGACAGCATTAAATTTGGGAAAGGAGCCAGATCTCCTTTATGTCCCATCCAGGCTGAGATCAAGGAGCCCGCCTTGGACCTGCCTTCACCCTCATTACCCTGGCCTGAGGAAGAGCAGGATCAGTCCCACAACCTTCCCCTTTACCTTCCCAAATCCTACTCACTCCTACATTTTTTTTCTTTTTTTTTTTTTTAAGGTGGCTTTGTTTTAATATTACAACATATTTAATAAGCAGCCTCAGGGTGGAAGGAGAAATGTCAGATCCTTGCTGAGCAGTGGAAATCCCATCTGAGTGCTACCTCGTCCCCACATCCCCATGTCTGCTTGTCATGGGGCACCTCTAGCCCTCTTTCCAAATTTCCCATGGGTGCCCAGGGACTGTTTGCACTGACACAGAGTCTATATCAATGCACAAAGGGTAATGCATGGACGACGACCAGTCCACAGGCAACTGCCTTGCACAGAGGTCCCACATACTTGGAAGGAGTACGTGCAATCTTGGGGTTTTTTTTTCCTGGCTTTCTGGAGTACAGGCAGTACTGTAGTGAGGTAGGAGGTAGAAAGGGGTCAGGATAGATATTCCCCTGTCATGGAATAACGTTATGACATTTTTTGGCACTTCCCTTATTTAAATTTTAAGTATTTCTGGGTTTTATATTTTGCCCCGGCACGTTCCTGTGTGTCAGTCCTGAGTGTGGATGAGATCCTCTCCACAAGGATGCTCCAGCGATTGGGTTAATTCCCTCCTGCTAATTCCTTACATAATCATGTGGGCTCAGATCCTCAAAAGTATTTGTGTGCCTGCCTCCCTTGGAAATCAGAGAGTTTAATTGTCTGCTAAAATTATTGTGTTTTGTTTTGAAAGCAGAGCAGGAAATAACAAACTTGGGGTTTATGAGATTTGTTTGCTTCTCTGTGGTCACAGAGCATTTTATCTACCTTTGCAAATAAATTTCCAGTTACATAGTGTAGTGCCCAGATTACAGACGGATTTTTAGAGAGTGACCAGCGGAAACCTGGGTGCCAGCATAGGTTGGGGAATCTGGGTCTTCTCCTCTTGATGCTTCTGGTCTCAATTGGTAAAATTCGTGTAGGACAAAGTCACAATCTCAAAAAGATGCTGGAGGGAAGAATCCATTAAAGCCTGTGAGATGCTGAGATAGGAGGATAATAGAGATCACGTCAGTGAGAGATGCCATCTATTACAGATAACGATTGCACAGCTGACTGCATCTCCCCCTCTGGAAATGGCTCCTTTTTTAGTTTCATTTTTGGCTATACAACCCAAAAGAATTCTTCTCACTCCTTGGCATTTGTCCCCTTCAGATATTTCATGCAATACGGAAGAAGGAGGAATCAAAATACCATGACATTGAAGTTTATTGCCGATTCTGCTCACGTCGGTTGAAATCAGTCACTAAAACCTCAGCCTGCAGGACCCCGTGCTCTGTATTTTTCTTGTCTAGGTAATCACGATGGCAGCAGGGGGAGGTAAGTAGAAGGAAAAAGGACTGATTTTATTAGGTGTTAGAAGAGCTTATTAGAAAACAGGGGGGAAAAAAAGCAATAAAATTATGAAGACGGGAATTAAAACAAGTGATGACTCCCTGCTGACTGCAAGGGGACACTTCTCACACACCCTTTCTTGGTTTGGAAGATGCCCAGGCATTGATAAACATTTTACGAGAATTCGACTCCACAGCAGCAAGCGGCGGCGAATACCAGGAGAAAATATACTCGTGTGCCAGGATCAGCGAAGCAGCTTCAGAGGCAGCGTTTAACCTGCTGCCTCGCAGCCTCTGGGCCCTGTTTGGGTCTGTTGTCAGCCAGTAATTTGGATCTGCAGTATACCTGGGTTATATTTAGGCCAATTAAATTAATTGCTGGAACAGACAACCCTTTTTAGACCCAAGGCACTTTTTGCCCCCCTTCTCGATACTGTAGGGCTGATGTAGTGATTTTGGAGCTTTGGTTTGGCAGTCAGAGAATGTGTGTATTTTACATAAGAAACAGCGGCAGGGATGGATGCTGCTAGACAAATATTTGGTTAATTTTTTGTAATTATTAGTAATAACAATACTCCGCTCTCTCAAGCACCTTTCATCTCTGAGCATTTTTGAAACACTGGTACAGCCAAGCAATGCAGCCCTGTGCTAGGGGCTGTAATTAGTTTTAGC
This sequence comes from Corapipo altera, assembly GCF_003945725.1. Lineage (NCBI taxonomy): Eukaryota > Metazoa > Chordata > Aves > Passeriformes > Pipridae > Corapipo > Corapipo altera. Next base: position 1,812,932 of record NW_020884895.1, on the reverse strand, counting down.
TCCACTCTGTAGATGTGGAAAGTGAGGTCGAGGGAGGTGGGAGGATCGGAGGTGCAGCAGAGTTGGGGAGCAGTGCCATGAGCAGCAGCCAGCAAGGGCGACCAGAAGTAAAGCTCTGGCCACTGCGACCAGTGGTTGACCTGTCCTGTGGGGCAAACTCATCTTATAGTTCCGTGATGATATTCGGGCCAGCTTCTGAGCCAGGAGCCTGAACTTTCCCTCCTAGGAGATTCAAATGCACCCTGTCCAGGAGGATATCCCTTGGCCACCAGCCCATGTCATCTCCCTTCATTGTCAGAGGTGATGGGACAAGATGGTTTCATGTTGTTTCCCTTCCCAGCCCTCCTGGTGATTGGGGTCCCAGTCACCCACGCATTAGATGAGAAGGGTCCCTCAGTGGCCAAGAACAAGAGGGACCTGCTGGGCTTTGGAGCCTGTTCCCCACAGCCCTGGACTACCACATCCTCTTTGGCCACATTGGCTTTTTACCTCTGTCTGCCAGCTGCAGGACCTCTTTCCCCACCCACTGGAGGGTCCTTCCTCCGAGTTCCACCCTATGTGTGTTCACAGACCATTGGTCCTCCATCATGCTTAGGTCAGCTCTGTACCAGCTCTGCCCTCCAGCTGCAGTATGCTCTAGGTCTCTTGGACATCTGTGTCCAGGCTGTATTTGTCTTGCTTTGAAATGGGTAGCAAACTCAAGAATTTGGGATTATACCTTAGGAAATTCAGCCTCTCATTACAAAATGATTTAATAGATCTCTGTCCACTTCTGACTGACTGATCCTTGCCCCTATTTTTGGCCCTGGAGCAAAGGTAGCAGAATGCACCATATATCCTGCAACCTAGCCACCAACCAGGCAGCCTGACCTATGCCTTTATCACCAGCTCCTTCTGCAGTTAGTACTTGGGGCTTTGGTTCATGACCCTGGTTGGATAAAGCCGTGGTGCCTGGAGAGGTTGCTTTTCCACACTGACTCATGGATGTATGCAGAGGACACAGATCTCTCAGGAGAGAACCCTCTGAGATTTCAGGACGTGGACCATGATTCGCATGGGCTCTTCCAGTCTGCATCTTCCTTTAGTAAGGAATGTCATGCCATGTTAGCCAGGAACTAGGTCTAAAACTAAGATGGATAAGTTCTAGATCAAACCTTGGGTGAAAAGAAAAAAAAAACAACAAAGAGGAAAAAAAAGAAAAAAAAAAGAAAAAAGGAATTAATTATCTATCATTTCTATTCTATTTCATTCTATTCTGTTCCATTTTGATCCATCCCAAATGTGTCTTCCCAGCAAGTTCCAGGGTTTAGGCCTTAAGTGCCAGCACAGAGATCCTGGCTGTAATGCTGAAATTAGTTGAGCCCAGCAGATCGTCTCAGCTTTAACCCAACACAAGGATTCAATCACCTAAGTATATTTCAGCTCCCAATTGACCTGGTACTTCTCTCTGTTATTATCCGTGCACAATCTCTCCTGCTGTGCCAAGATTCCTGTGTTCTTCATTTCTCTTCCGTCTCTGATGCCACAAAGTCAGGTGAATGTCTTCAAGGAAATCTCAGTAATAAAACCTATTTCCTCTTCCCAGCTGCAAAGAGAAAGCAGAGTAATAGTTTCTTTATCCATCAGGGACTGGTTAATGCCTCGCTCCTCATCATCACCAAATGCAACTAATAAAGGAGTAAAGGAGATTTGGCAGTTTAATGCAGCAGCTAATTTTGTGCCTGCTGCCCTGCCAGAAAGTATTTTCACTTTTGGGTGATGCCAGAACAGCAGAGCTGATTAATTAGCCTTCTCTTGAGCAGGAAGAGCTCAGCTAAGATGCCTGCAGCCCCCAGACATCCCTGGCATTGGCTAACCTTTTAGTAGCCGGCATTCCCAGTATCTCAAGGGTTCATCGGTCTGCCTGTCTGGGTAAGGCAAAAAGACGACAGTGCAGAGTTTTCCCTTGGGAGGGAGCAGGTCTGTTATACAGATCAGGTCTAGCTCTGTCAGTGAGAGAACTGGCCAGGGAATGCTCATAGCATGAAGATGCTGCCCAGGCACCACCAATGTGGTGGCTCACAGTGGGTCACTGCAGAGCCCAGTGCTGTGTTTAAGGGAGGCAGTGCACAGACTTGTAAGTCCCTCTACAGATCCAGTTTTGGAGGGGTCAGCACTGCAGCCATCGCATGCAGGTGTGGAGCTCTATGGAAAACGATTCTCAGGAATAGTAATATGTTTGCACAATGATCAGAAATGCAAACCAAGGAAACTCCAGCCTTGATGGGGAGTGTCTCAGCAGAATCATTCAGACTCATTCATTGACTTCAAACAGTTGAATACATGGGAGACATTAGCCACGTTTGAGGGCAGCCCACAGAGCAGCATGTGCCCACAGGACCACAACAGGCAGAGCTCCTGTGCCAGCTCAGTAGCACTCTTTGTGGGTTATTAACTCCTCCTCAGCTCTCCCTGTCCTGCCTTCATCTTCCATAAGGTGTTTCAGAACAGCTTAAGCCCATGGATGTATTAATTAAACTTGGGGACAGGAACAGGCTGTTTCTGTAGGGCCTGGTCATCTTCCTTTACATATAATTTCTCAGAGGTAATGCCTGAAAGAGCTTGCAAGAGCAGGAACTCAGTGAGTGTGTTTGTAGGCAGAGAAACTCCCTAGAAGCATGTGATATGTAGGATCCTGCAAAACAAGTCCTTTGGTCTTGGTGGGTCAGTCTAGTGCTGTGACAGTAATGATAACACTGAGAATTTCAGTCTGGAGACTTGAACAGCTTCTGCAGTCTAAAAGTTACTGAGGGGATGAGCAGCTGCGAAGAGCAGAGCAGGTGAATGGTGGGATGTTCTTCTCCTCTGGACCTGCTGCTGGGCTGTAGTGTGAACCTGGGCAGGTACCCCAGCATGAGCATCTTCATCGGGGCAGGATAACTGTTCTGCTTTTGTAATGGGTGCAGAAAAACAGATGCTCCAAAGAGGCCCCTCAACTCATTCCTAAGGAGCAGCCTATGGTAGGCTGGTTGTGCCCTATAAGTTCCCCTACAGACCACCCAGGTGGCTACCTCAGGTGTGAACACCAGACTTGCAGGAGTTCAAACACTACTCCCATTTGGGGTTTTTCTGGCTATTCCTGCCTCCTTGGGCTTTCTGAGCATCACTTCTACCAGCCCCATGTGTTGAGCTGAATTTTCTGACTCAGGTTATTCAGGGAGACACAGGTTTATCTGTCGGGAAGCTTGAACACATCTTTAGTACGAAGCAAGGGCTTATACCCTACTGCAGGTAGGTGAGGTTTAAACCAGTCTGTAAAGCAATGCTGTCAGAGGGAAGCAGAATGTCCCTTGATCAGAGACCCAGAACAGCTGATGATGGTTGAAACGCCAGGTTTCAATGCGCCAGACAGCTAAACTGCAACACAGACAGGGGAGACCTTGATCCAACTAAGAAGATAAGGTGTTTCAACTGGTACAAAGTAGCCAGTACAAAATTAGACCAAAACACAGAGAAAGCTGGATCTATGAGGTGGTGGTGCAGCCTGGTGATGGGGTACAGCCTTCAGGCACAGCATGACATCACGTATTACCGAGATAAGGGACAACAAGTACACAGTGAAAAAAATGGAAGGAGTATCAGTTTTGCATTTTTCTGCAGTGAAACACTCTTCCATGTAAAATGTATTATGCAGATGTTTCCTTCGCACTGTATCCAACTTCATGATGACAGGAAAGAAGTTGCTTTTCTTCCACAATCCGGCTTCGACATGGTTACTGCAGGTGGTGTAAGACCCTCGTGATTTGTTAGTAGATGCAATGGCAACACAGTTAGAAAGGGTGGCCTTGGCCCTTCCCAGGCATGGTGGTATCTGTGCATGATGAGAGCTAAATGAGGCTAAGCATCCCCCTGACCTTGCAGGGCAGCCCCCCTGTTCCTGATGAGCTATGTGCCCAGGTTGGCTGTAGAGGGGTGGGTGCTGTGTCAGTGTTCTCAGCACATGGCACAGACAGAGCTGCAGGGGCCATGCACTGGCTGCGAGCTTCACAGAGATTGACAAATCAACTCACCTTGATTTATCCTGCTTTCCCAGATGATATCTTGAAATGTCTCAATCCTGTTGCTCCAGCCCAACCTGGCAGATAACAGACTGCTTGTGCACCGCTGAGACAGGTTTTAGGCAGTGGGTGAGTCCAGCTGGCAGGAAGCTCACTGCCTGACTGCAAGGGGACAAATCTTTGTGCACTTGTTGATTTTAAAAATAAAACAGCCATGGCCTATGCTCCCAGGAATGTCTGGGATCAGGAAAATGAAAATCCATTTTTTCTGTTTCTGGTGCAATTTGCACTGTAAAACCTAAACAACGTTTGTTCCTCTGGACGTCCCCAGCTCCACACTTCTGTGGCACTTATCAACACAATATTTTGGTGAGTGACTTTCCTCTAGTTAACTAGCATGACTTAAGTGGCATGGTGACAGTGCTGAATTCTGATATCTGATAGCTTCCTTCTTCTTTCCCATAGCAGTCAAGTGGATCTCGGGAGTGCTCCACTCATGGAGCAAACAGCCTGACCTGAAGGTATCTTTGGACCAAACCAAGGCCCAAACCCGTAAAAACTTGTGCACCTGTTCAGATTTGAGAGCATGAGAAATCTCAAAGACTGAACATATTATTGCTATCATTTATTCATATGCACTATTTCTATGGCTTTTCCCCCCCTATTATCTCAGTAAACATTAATGAATGGTTCTCAGGTGCCAGCACACTGCTTCATTGTTAGGGTGGCAGGTCATAGGGAATGATTAAAATGATGGGAAAAAATGGAAGGTTGGATTTAAAAATGTCTGGTTTTATTAAAGTTCCTTTGCGTAGGTTCTGGAGCATTGGAAATTCAGGATACCCTAATGGTGGGTTTTGAGATATTTCAGAAAATAGGAACCATTTCCCAAGCTGCTTTGTTTCCTCCTCTTCTGAAAGGTTCATGAAAGCCATTAGAGGTGTCTCCAAACCTTGCTGCCACTTAAGAGTTAATGCACATGGCTACAAACCAGACTTTCACGTCATTTTGGATGAAACCCCATTTCTTCTTATTTAACTTACCTCTGAGAAAAATATTGCTCCTAAATTTGGCTGCCTGATTTTACTAACCACTGCTGTTTTCACTGGGACCTAAGCACTTGCTGAGGTCCAGCCAGGCTTAGATGTGTGACCACATGCCCTGGGAAGGTGCTCATCCCCTCCAGTCCTGGATGCTGGTGCAGGGAAGTGGCTTCTGTGTCCCCATTAGGAAGAGGAATTTCATCAGGGGACAAAGCCCGAAGGGTTGGTTTTCTGCAGCCATGCTTGTGAGACAGGGACCTCCTGCTGGGTGCTTGGGAGTGACAAGTGTCTCTGGATCCACGACCTGGTTGCTGAGGGGTTGGGACAGGTTGTCTCAGTGTGGGATCAAGATTTGGGGTAGGTTCCCTGACCTTCATACCGGGGACTGGCCTTGTACTGTCTGCCATTGTGGGAAGGGGAATGACCATCATGAACTCGGCCAAGAGATGGAGAACCTCCACCTGCTGCTTGATCACTCTCTGTGTGACACCCCATTGGGGGAAAACTTTGCCAAAATGTTAAAAGGACAGAACTGGCCAAACATTCAAAGCCTGGTCTGGAGATGATTCCTCAGTGAGAGCTTTGGTGCGAATGTCCAGTTGAGTTAGTTCATGCAATGGCAAAGGGCTGGGAGATATCCTCAATTCCCAGGCTCAGAGCTGGGGATGGGTGAAATTGTTTCACCTGAAACTTCCCTTGTGTGAAAAATGCAAATTTGGTGACAAATAGTTTTGAACATTATTGCTGGTTGAACTAAATTGTTTGTCCTGAGAAAAAAATTCCAAGAAAGTACATTTGCAATGTTTATTTCAGTTTGAAATTCCCCTCCATTTTACTTGTAAATAGCTCCAAATCAAAGCACAGCATTTTCTCCTCACCTTTCACATTTTCTGTAATTTAAATTAATAGTCCTAGTTGCAATCTGAACTAATTCCCTCCTTCCTGACTTTTCAGAACTGCTCATGAAACAAAACAACTCCAAATTCATTTTTTCAGACGGCTCTCCTCAGAATCATTAGACATATTAACATCCACCACATAAATGAAACCACAGGCTATCAATGTTTTGAGACAGCTGTATTTCCCACCATAAATTTGCATAGCATCACCTTTGTAGCACTCTGAATTACTCTACCAATATATTTTTTGGGAAAAATGCAACTTACTGGTACTGGATCTAAAATTAGGAGACTAAAAGTCCCCAGGCAAAACCCCAGCCATGCTCTCATCCACCAGTCCCAGGTTTCTCTTCCTGCCTATGTCTACTACTGGACGACTTTGTTCCTTCTCCATCTCTCCTCATTGTGTCTGTTCCTAAGAAAGTGGCATCATCCTGTTTTCCTAACCCGTTTCTTTCTTCTTTTGCAAAGCCATGCCACTGAAATATCTGGTCCAAGGAAAGATTTTAAACTTCTTTTCATCAGCAAAGCATGACCTTTCAGAGGGTTCCAGCATCTATCTCTGGAAAATTTCCATTTTTGCCACCAGTTAAGGTTTTCATCAAACTCCCATCTAACAAAGTGTAGTTCTCAGCAACTGGAAGCAGAAGCAATTCAGCCCTCTGGGCAGTGATATTTGTCTGTATCAAAAAAATTCTCCCGATTAGACAGAAAATGGATATTTCTTCCCCCTTAATATATACTTTTAGTGAAATCCCCCAGCTCAGTTCCCCTCCCCCCCTCCAAAAAATAATAAGAGTAGAAACAGAAAATAATGAAACAAAAAAATGCTTTTCCTGCAGAAAGCACCATTTCCTGGCGAGCTCTGCCACCAGCTCCTGCTCTGTCTCTTGGGAGGCAGTGGTTGAGAAGGTGCAGGAAGGCAGCAGTTCGCCCCAGTAGTTTGTATGCAGTTCCTGCCAGCTTTCTGCCTCCCACACCCCCAGCTGTCCCATGGAAGTGCAAGGTTTTGCTTTCCCTGCTGTGGGAACATAAGAAGATGAGCCTTTTGGGCAGGGATTTGTTTCCCACAGTTAACTGGAGATGAGGGTAATGGTGGGGCTGATACTTTTCTCTGCTCTCTGGTGAGCTGTGTCTTTTCATCAGGGATGCTGATGGAAGTGGCCCAGCTCCTCCACCCAAGGTCATGCTGGGATGTGCAGCAGGGCTGGCAGCTGAGGACTGTGTCCTTGGGTGGAGGGGATTGGTGCAGACTCTTCAGTCCCACGTCTTCCACTGGATGGAGGAGGTTGGCTCTGCATGGCCCTCGGGCTGCCAGGCAGTGCTCAGCACACTGAGCTCACCCCACCGCCTGCACTCAGGTGGAGATTAGGCAACATTTAAGGAAAAAAATATGGGGGTGGAAAAAAGGGAAATGAGAAAGAAAAAGAAACACGAAGGAGATGATGATGAAATGTTAGCCCTGCCTACCAGGGCAGGGGCAATGAGAGCAGCACTAGCAAAACACGCTCACGCTGCCCCAGAAACAGCCTGTGGAAAGATGTGGGTCAGTTAAGATGGGTGTACTCAGGAGGCCCATGCCCAGAAATGCCACATGCAGTAGGAGCCCTGCTAGGCAAGTGCCAGGGAGCTGTTGTTACATGGCCATTGCAGAGATGTGCTGCCAGGGCTGGAGAGGTGGAGGAGAAGGAGGAGGAGGAGGAAGAGGGAAGGAAGGCTTGGGGAGTTTCTCTCATGTCATCGCCATGATTCCTGACAGCCCAGCTCACCTCCTGTTGCCTTGGGAAGTTTGAGTCTTGTCTTGCCAGGTTGTGCTGGAGCAACCGAGTGAGGAAGGACCTGAGCAACAGGGTCCGTGCTGGGTCCAAACTCCCTTGCTCCATCCTCTCCTCTAGCATGTGAGTTTGGGGCTGGAGCTGCTGAGCAGTTGAATTGTTAACCTCTGACCTGTCTCCCCAGGACTCCCTGCAGGGAGTTTGGGCCTTTTTCAGCCCACGAAATGTTGCCCAGGAGAGCTGGGTCCTTGCAGAGCTCATTTACAAACCCTCATGATAGGTTACTTCGCAGAGCAATCCTCTGCAGAGCTTTCTCTTCTGGGAACAAAACTCTTTCTGAGGACAGGTCTCCTGAGAGGGGCCTTGAGCTGGTACTGGGTTGTTGTTATCAAGAAGGGACAGTATTTTGCATAGAAAAACTTCCTCTAAGAGAGCTCAGACTTTCTGCAGCAGCATCTCCCAAAGGTGTTGGAGGTTCTGGTTTACCAGTTCTCCCGTGTCATGCTTCACGGGTAGGAGCCTGCATCCAGTCCCACATGCAGTACTGTGGCAAATCCAGCACAAATAGCTAGAGAGGGTGTTCGGAAATGTGTGTGTCTCTTACAGCAGCAGAGCAGGGAGCTGGCAATGGTTTGGCTGTCCCTGCCAGGCACCATTTTCTTCCTCCACAGCTGGCAAATGCTTTGGCACCTGCAGATGCTTCCCGAGAGACTCCTAGGAGTGAAGGAGCTGTCGCCTGCTTGCAAAGCCTGGCATGGCAGATTTGTGGAACAAATCAGGATGAAAGTGTTGCGTATGAGTAACTGGGTTTTAGAGATGCAGCTAAAGAAACCATGTACCCACCGTTGGGTACCACCTGTTATTGCTTTCCCCAGGCCATTTGTTTGGGCTCCACAGAGATGTGCTGGATACTTCGAAACTCTCAAGTTCTGAAACTTTCTTCTCATGTCATGGGAATAATGAAAATCCAACTCGAGTGATCAGGTTCTCAAATTTAATCACTTTAAAACACATCAGCATTAATCCCAGGCCCCATGAATACTTTATGACATCAGATACGTGTTGACACTTTGAAGTCAGGTATTTTAAGGGATTGTTCAGGTCTTTTATAATTAAAAGGATTAAAAAAATATAGGAATGTATTAATTTTCCTTCTAGTTTCTGTCTCCTCTTCCTCTGAACAAGCCAATGAAGTCATAAAAAGCAAGTGTAATGGAAAACAAACGCAGAAGTCTCCCTGCTGAGAAATGTTGCCGAGCAATGTTTTTTTTTATTTCAGCAGGAGGAAATGGTGACATCAAAATGATATTGTAACATAGTTGGCACTAAACAAGTATAAAGTGTTCTAGATGACAGCACATCATCTCACATGCCTTCTATGCTCTAGGTGTTGAAAATAAACCACCTGATACGTAGACCATAAATATATTTCAGACACTGAGTGAGATCCAGGAACACCAGATATTGCAGCTATCCTGGATGACTGGCTGCACTGAACTTCCCTCTCCCTGTGAGGCATTTCAGAAGCATCCCAGTCACCCCAGTGGTCTCAGTGGTGAAAACCCACATCCCAACCCAGGATGGAACACCAAGTCTGTGGAAAATGTTCTTGACCTTGTGCTGTCATCTACACTAGGGTTTTGCTGTGGCAATCAGACTGTAGTTCCCTGGACATCCTCACCAGGAGGCAAAGGATGAGCCTGTGGGCTTGCTGAGCAACTGTCTCACTTGTTTGACATCCAGTGGTGTCCCACCCATTGCTTAGGACATCTCCACCTGCCTCTCAACTGCAGCTATGAGCCAGGTTCCAACTCCTGATGTGTATTTTAACTTCTGTCCCTTGCTTTTCAGAGCCAGACCCTGGGCAGAACAGTTGTTGTCCTTTGCATCCAGGGCCTGTGGCCTTGAAATTGATTTTGTGAGACTGTACCATCCCCCTGGGCCATGGAAAATAAGAGGGAAAAGGGAGGCAAGACTTGGACTCTGTCCTTTGGAGAAGATTTGATTAAACATCTTTCCACTTCCCAGACCCTTCATGTGGTGCCAGCAGTCTGGTTCCCAGGGCACAGAGCAGTTGCCTCTGACCACCTTCCTGTGCCAGCAGCTGAAAATGGTCACAGCAACATCAACAGCAGCATCCCACCACTCAGGTGCTGCATTTTTCTTCCTCATATGCACTTAATGCACCTATTCCCTGAGTCCTGCTTTAGGTACAAACTCTCCCTGCCAGGAAGTTTATTCAGCATGGCCGAGTGTTTGGCTCCCACAGGACTCGCAGTGAGACCAGCCAGAGATGGTCATGCAATGATGACAGGGTCTGACAATAGTACAGGGAGAAGACTCAGTAGTGGAGGAGGCCAGCTGAGGAATTTGTCTTGCATCATGACTGGAATCTGATTGAAATACCCAGGTGGTTTGGTTTGAGGTTACCTCTCTCCATCCCGCTGACCCCAATCCTCACCTCATTCCTTCCCACGTCAGAGCTCACTCAGTCCTTGCCAATCTCATGTTCATCTTTTCACCACTGGTCCCCTGCTCCCGCTTGCTGTTCTGCAGGTCTTCCTTGCTGGGTCACCACTTGATTCCTCTGTTTGCATGGCAAGGACATGGGCTAGCCACACTTTCCTCTCCTCCTTCCCTTCTGCCCCTAGCAGGTTGGAGGGAACCAGCTGAGGAGGAACTAGGTAACTCCCTCTTCAGCCTAGCAGAGCCAGCTGACTTCCTGCAATGTCCCTCTCTTTAGAAGGGACAGAGAAGTCATCATTGCTGTGTTTTACCAGTTCCTAGGATAATGTACAGCATGACAAAGAGGAAAGAAACCCAACTGCTTATTTGTAGACTCCAGGACCTTCATGACTGACTCAATTTGGTCTTCGTGTTCAAGTGGGGAATGATTGAGCAAGAACTTTATTTTATCAGAAGGAGGTTGTCCATTCTCTATTCCAGCAGGGATTTCTCTGGTTATTATCTATTCACGCATTTAATTTCTTTAGAAACAGCATCTGTCCAAAAGCTCTGGGCAGTCTGCCATTCCTCTGATGTACAAAGTGTACTTGTTATTGAACCTGGGAATGCATTAGCTACTGATCAGGCCTTGGTCTTGCAATGCCTTTTCCATATGCTTAATGCTATATGTATAGGAGATATTCAGAGGAACAAAGCTAAGCTTGCTGTTTCTCTTTGTGTTGCTGGAGCTACACTGAGTCACATTCTGACCACTTTTAGGTGCTGTTTCATTTTTCCCTTTCCCTGAAAGACGCAAGATCCCATCCCACACAGACATGTGGAATGCAATGATCCTTTCCTATTTGTGAAATTATGTTAAATAACTTGCGTTTTCAGCAGGTGTTACTCACAATTTAATTCTCCAGAAAGATATCAAGTAGAGTAATTCTTCTTAGTTGCAGTCATATGGTCTTGTTGTCACTCTCAGGAGGACTGGATGAGTCCACCGAGTGTCCCAGACTTGCACCTGGAGACTGATTTAAAACAAGTACCTGCCTCTGACTGCACAGATCACAGGTCAGTAGAGCTACTCAAGCACTGTACACAGCTCCAGTGAAGTGACATACAACCTCCTCCTATCACTTCCTGCACAAATGCAAACATTCCCCTTTGCACAAGTGTTTCTGACAGCAAAAGTATCCAGAAGAAAGAGGATTCCAGAGGACCCTAAATCTAGAAAAGGACAAGTTCCTTGACAAAAATGCACAGATACCTCTGGGAAAATTTCCAGCTGCAGTAAGTACCAATAAAGACTATTTTATACGTTTGCGACCAACTGAACTTACGCAATCACTCTGCTTCTTACATAACGCTGGCAAAAAGCCACCCCCTCCCTGTTCTGGAAGAACCAAACTGGCGTGCTAGGAGAACATGATTGGAAAGGCTGGCCTGGGCCATTACTTTGCTGGAGCACTTAAAGGACATGTGGAATATACTCAAGGTGCCATGAAATAATAGCCCATGTCAAACTAGTTCCAGGTCTCCTAATGAGCCTTGATCTGGCCACTGAACACACCTGTTCCCAAACTGGGGTGACATGTTGCTCCTTCTTTGGGAGAGCATGGGTGGACCCAGACGTGTCCTCCTCTGCCCCACCCAGCTCAAGTGGGTGGGTGAATCCAAGAAGGAACCGTGGCAGGAATTAATCACGTGGGGAAACCTGTGATGTTGCCATCCTCCACCACCCTCACCAGTAGCTCGTTTACAGTCAGTCCCTGATGAGTAGCAAAGCGCACACCAGTTCCCTGGGTAGTACCAGTTCCACCTCCTAGGTAGAAAGGAGGTCTCCACTCCTGGTTAATGATGGGCCCTTCACCCCACTGCTGTAAGGACCCTGGTCAAAGTCACTGCTGCTGAGGATGTTCTCCCTCAGCTCATGTGGTTGAGTGAAATTTTGTGGGAAGGGGTAGCAGAGCTGCTGTCATGCTTGGGTTTGATGGATGAGGAGAATTGCACTCCTGTGAGCAATGTTCCTTCTGGCCCTACTGTGGAAGTGTAAGGGAATACTGGGAGTTCAAAAATAAATGAAAAAGTGCAAAAGCTGCTAAGAACCTTTAATCCATTTTGTGGACATATAACAAACCCCCAACCCTAAACCAGCTTCTGCAACTCCAGCAGCAAAGAGGAGCACAGGCATATGCAGCTGGGGACCATCACACTTTCCATTTGCCTCGGAGCTCTTTGTCTCATGATCACTTGGATCATAGTGCAAGGTCTATGGAGGGGTGGCCAGCGCTGAAGGGAGCCAGACCCTGTCACTGCCCACACCACCGGGGAGCAGAGTGTGCTGGGGCCCCTCTGGGTGCAGCAGCCAGGGCGCAGTTTCAGTCTGTGCCGGAGCGAGCACTTCGGTGTAAACACCGGGGTGGGGAAGGCGTCTGGGCTGGGCAGGCTCAGACCTGTGCAGCACTGGCAGCACAGATCATTCCGCGGGGTTTCTGATTTCAGGAGCAAAGGCATTCTGAGAAAGCGCCCGCACTGGGCACAGTGAACCATCACCAGACTACATTGTGGTCATCTTCAGCCCCTTTCTTTGCCTCTCTGCAGCAGCTCTTCCGTTGCACAGATGGAGTTATGGGCATGGACTTTTAATAGAACAAATAGTTTGAGTAAAAATAAAATTACTATGTGGTTATTACCCTCTTAAATCTACTCATAAAGGGCTACAATAGGCAAGGAAAGAAATTACTGCCGACCTGCAGCTGGGCAGCTTCAGTGAGGGCTCCATCCAAGCTTGGCATTTCACACTTAGCTTTTCAAGGTGTCATCTCATGAAATTTTACAAGCTCAGTGGCAGCAGACGAGGTCAGCGCCTTAATGTGAAAGGAGCGCTGTGATGCCAGGAGTGGGTGTGCTGGTTTGGCAGGCAGTGCTCTCGCCCATGCCCACCATGCCATGCCATGCCATGCCATGCTGTGCCGTGCTGGGAGATCCACCCTCTGAACTGGGGTCCTGATCACTTCTGCAGCTGCAGGTCTCGTGGCATTGGTTTTCAGGAGCATTCAGGTGGCAACCACAGCAGCCAGGCCAGGCTACTAGTGGGTTGGAGACAGAAGGCCACCTAACAGGTTTGAAGGGATGAGGAAACATTTAGGTCATTTTTATCCAGAGCTCGTCTGCTATCTCTAAATCTTGCCAAGTGGGCACAACACCAGGAACAGGAGGTGAAGTGCAAGAAAAAAACAATGCCAGGCTTTTTTCTTTCTTTTTTTTTTCCTTCCACCTCCTTCTCCTCTCCCATGAGTTTCAGTGAGATTACACCAAACACAACACCTCTGAATGCACGTGGCACAATGGAGAAGCGGGCGGGTTTAGGGGAAGGGAGCCAAACTGGCGACCTAACTAGTTTGGTGGAAATTAAACTCCACTGTTTAGAGATCAACTTGTCGGCACGGAATGAATAGTTCATCTCCATCAGCTTCCCCCATGGGGTCTGCCCAGCTGCACTAATGGGGAAGACCACAGGGATGCGGGAAAGGTCTGACCCAGTCTTTACAGGGTAGAGCAAGGGCTGCACACAGAGGTTAAAGGGAAAGAGATCCAATTAAACTCCTATATTTTCCAGAACACGGTGTTTTTTGAGGACAGAGTGGGGCTATTTATTTTTACCCCTTCTCTTTTCTTCTCCTAACTCTGTAGCAATGTGGGCTGTACGCACAGTGTAGGATGTGAGCACATACTGTACATCTGAGGTGAGATGAAACACAAATATGCCTTTTCATAATAGCATTTACACCTGGAAGAGAAGACCGGTTTATTACCTTGGTAAACAAAAGTTAGAATTCAAGCAAAGTACAAACTTTGCCCTGGGCTATTCTGACAGCGCACCTTGTGTTTGTGAAGTGAACTCGGTTGCTAATGTGCAACGTGAAGCAACGGGGCCATTTCCAACCCTCCCCCATCCCCTCATCTAAGTGCTAAAGTTTAAAAGTTTGTTATTTTTTTGGGGAGGGGGTGCCTTTAGGTACTGAAATGCACCCTGGCCTCTCCAGCTGAGATGGCCACTGCTGGTGGGGAGGACTGTGCATGGCATATCTCTGCTGTGCATCGGGTTTTCTCTCTTTCCGGAGAGGGTGAGGATTACAAGGTGTGTAGATTTAGCAATACATGTTGTGCTGAAATGAGACTTGTGCTGCAGGGACATGCTAATGGGAGAGAAATACCTAGAGTGCTTCTCTGCACATGGCAGCAATGCCAAATCCCAGCCTGGTACCTGGGAGGACCTGAGGACCATGAACCTGGCTATACCTGGTAGTGTTGGTCTCAGACCTCCAACACTCCAGTGTTACAAGACCTGGAGAAGGCTCTGGACCACTTGGAAACAGTCTTGTGTGGGGGGCTCATTGGCCTAAACTTGAAAGCCTCCATGGAACCAAATTTCACTCTGCAGCAATGAGATTAGCTCCCATATTGCACAAAAGAGCAAGCTCTGCCCTGTGCCCCAGTTTGCTTTGTTGCAGTCCACATAATCTGCCAGCTGGGCAGGGAGGAAGGGTATCCAGATAGATCCGAGACAAGCTGGAGCAGCAGGATGTGTCTGGCACCATGCTCTCAACCCATCAATCCTCAGCCATTTTCCTCCATGCCAGAAGACAGTTCCTGGACCAGGCATCAAGCTGGCTCTGGACTGCCCTGCTCTGTATCCTCGTTAGGCAGAGCCATGTTCTAAAGGTAGAAAACTGCCAACTTTGCCTGAAAAGAAAGGATGAGCTTTCTGGGGTAAAATTCACAATCGTCCCCAAATTTCTAGCTCAAATATTTGACTAAGCAAAATTCCAAACTTTTTTTTCAAGTTTGAGATGTCTATATGATTTCACTCTCTTTTCATTAATGCTTTTATGTAACTGTGGTAAAAAAAGGGTAAGTGATTGCAGCCAAACAGTTTCAGAGAGCTGTTAGCTTCAGGATCTGCAGCTCATAGAAAAGATTGGATTTCTGGTGAGTCTGTTCTCTTGAAAAGTTTCTGAAGAATCCCCACTCCTGGGTGTTATTTCCTAAAATCTGAATTGCTCTCACAGGGCCTCCATGGAGCTGATGTGCCCAGGGTTGCAGTGAGGATGGAAACATGCCAAGGCAGTGGAGCTCTGCCTGCTGCCTGGCAGATGATGGTGTCCTCCACAGTGGCATCTGCTGACCCAGCTCTGGAGGTCATTAGCAAGATGCGACGCATCTCACCAGGCCATGTATCTTATTGCAGGTCACTGCCTGCTCTTTCTGATGACTTAAACACTTTCATCACTCCGTACAAGAGCCGTGCTGCCAAGGGGAGATGAGCTTTGAAAAATGTTGCCCTTTCCTAGACCACAGTGTTTTTGCTGGTTGTTTTATTTAGCTCTGTTGACCCCAGAAACCTCCTGGGCCACTTTAACCAAACAAAACATCTCTGTTGACTAGATGAAACTGAGCTAGGAAATTCACTGGGTATTTATTCTCAGAGACCCATGTCTCTGGCTATAAGAACTGATTCCTTATACTTTGTGTGAGCTCAGCTACCAGAGCATGGCATGCACATTGCAACTTATCTCTGCTGCAATCTTTTCAGGCTGCTGGAGGGGACCTTCTTGTGTTATGCTTTCAAGGGAAGAAAACCAGGACCCTGGATGATAAAAAATTACTCCTACAACCACATTTTTTTCTGAGTCATTGGCTGCTCTTTGTTTGCATGAAGTGGAACATCACCCTCCTGAAAGCAGTCACCACCACAAAAGGGCAGATCCATGAGAAGACCTCAGAAAACACTGAATTCACTTAATATACGAAAGAGATTCTCAGTGGAGGCCAGCAGGGATATTTTAGGAGGTGTCCTCTGCTGAGGTGAGGGGTCTCTGGTGCCCTAAGTCCAGGAAGTGGTAGAGGAGATGATGGAAAATAAATGCCTAATCAGCTCTCTGATAACAACTTCTGTTGACCTGCAAAATTTACTGGATTACAAGATAAAGTCATGAGGGTTAAATTGAATCTGAATATAGCAACCACATTAATACAAGTGAGATTTCAATTTGTTGAATGATGACTTTGGCTATGCTTACTGCAAAGTCTTAAAAACTCTTGGAAGATGAGTATTTACAGAAATTGAATGCATTTCTGCATAGGATTTTTTTTAGTACATCAAACATGCTTAAGTATATATTGTACAACTGTGAGAGTCTGTTCTGATCAGAGATACAAGATTCCCCAGTGCTGCTTCTGCAGCAGTATGACATAACTTTGCCTGGCTGTTCTCGTCCCTTTACTTGAGTGATTAAAAACAAGACGAGGCAAAGCAATGAACATAGCCCAGGGAAAAATTCTGCCTGGCTCATGAGAGATTGCAAATGGACCTGATAGATCACTTCCATCTCTAACTTCTTTAGATTCTGCCATGATTCTCTCAGGCATTTTGAAAAATATGCGTGATTGTACACATGGATTTGCAACGGGTCCAGAGATAAATAGAGCTGTATGTAAACCCGTTTGAGAACAGCTCTGTGGGTTCTGGTCAGTGTTACACGTGGAGGCTTTGCCACATCTCCAGTTTTAATGTCTTTAACCTAGACCAGAACGAGTCTTGTCAGTTATTAACATCTATTACATCTCTTTGCATGTGATACCCACCATGGCCATAGGATTTACAACTGTCTCCCAGGGATCTCAGTGCTTCTGTTTGACCTAAGGTTTGCTTCTACAGCATGTCTCCAGAAAACTTCCAGTTTGAGACAACACAGTGACTGGAAGACCATCTTATCTTTGTTGCCTGTGAGACATCACTGGAGTGGCAGAGCTACAGCTGTGCTCCAGACAAGATAAGTCATATCCTACTGATTGTTTTGGCATTTACGGCACTTGCACCAGCACTCTGGTTCAGCTCCAGCCACCTGCATGTGGCAATGAGACCAGCTCCATTCACTTGCATAAACACACCACACCTGTGCAACACTGCTAAACAGTTGCCCTGTGCATGAAGAAAGCATGTCATGGATCAGGGTGCAATGCACCTTTGTCCAGCATTCCCTAAGATGGATCTCTTCTGATGTTGCTCCTCCCTGATAAAAGTCAATAAAGAAAAGCTATCCGGGCATCTTAGACTTGGAATCATGAGCCCCATGGGGTATGTATCCCTGTTATGAGCAAAGATGTGCCTGGGAACAGCTGTCTGTGCCCAAGGCTTACTCTGCATGAGGCTGGCATGTGCTTAGCTGCAGCCCAAATTTGCAACTGAGCCATGTGACAGGCATCTTCTGCTTATGAAGGGCTGGCCATGGTTGTCCACCTGTGGACAGAGCCATAACATGCTCCAATATGTCTGTCTCCCCATGAACAAGAACTGAAAGAAGCTGAAGCTCTGAAAGAATTGCAGAGATCTTCCAGACCCGAGTGGAGCCAGTGCCATGCCTGTGTATGAGGATTTATGATGCAAACAGTCCAGACAGCAGAGTCTGAGATTGCTCAATGATCAAGACATGCACATCTTGGAAGTCTTTCAGGGACAGTGCTCAGTAAGGGACAAGGATCTTGATTTTGCACCTGCAATTGCACGTGCGAACCCTCCAACACAGAGGTGTGATCTTGCAGAGCTGGACTATGGACGTGAGCTGAAATCGGGTTTATTTCCCCATATGCAGATGCCAATTTCAGGTGTGTCTGCTGTGCTCCTGCGAGTGGCTGACACTCCCTGGGAAAATGGAGGAGAACATGGCAGCCTGTGGCAGTGAGAGGTGACAGGAAAGAGCTCAGTTCAAAGGCTTGAAATGCTCAGTTCAAAGACATTTTAACACTTCATAGCTACTTCCTCCTTGCTGTACTGTCTGCCCCTTAACTTTAACATAATTGTCATGTCATATCTGTAGCAAACCTATTGTATAGAATGGGGCTTTTTAGCTGTTATTTACTAAATGTATCAACAATCAGCTTTGTCCTAAAGCATAAGACATTCCTACCAAACGGTTGCCTGCCTAAGCTAATGTAAAATGTTGAGTAGCTGTTCAGTTTGCAATTCACTGAGTATTTCTTAAATACTGATAGAACAATAATAATAAATTTTGGGCTTTAAATTCTTCTTTTATTGAAGATCTTACAGCGTGTTACAAAAGGTAATTGTTAAGGTTTCACATCAAGATGGAGTTGGACATCTGCTCCCTTACCAAAGTTGTCTCTTCCCAAAACACTGCTGTCCTCTTCCCACAGAGCCCCATTAGAATTTTGAGGGACATCCAGCGACCTGGCTGCCACAGTGACAGCACAGAGGACCTGGCCGTGACTGTTCCCATGGGACACACAGCAGTTCTGTGCTGCTCCATGCTGGAGTTTGGCCAGGCTCATCAGCCCCACAGAATGCTTCCCTTCCCTTGTGCTTGGCCTTGGGATCCATGTCAGGAGCAAGATCAGACAGTCTTCAGACAAACCAAAAGATGCTGCAAGGGCAAAAAGGAGAAACATGTTCTCCATGTTTGCTAAGGCTCAGCAGCAAGCCCTGGGCTTACAGAGCAAGGGGAGGCTAATTCAGAGAGGAGGGAACAGCCAGGTGAATGGTGCCCTGCCAGTGCAGTCTGGGAGCAGTAACAAATCCATATCAGGAGATATCTAAGGAAAAGTCACTCAGTGCCTTCTCCAAAGGGCCTAGGTAAGGTCCTCCCCAATCCAGCCATGGGATGCTCAGATCTGGTGACCTGAGCCTCTTGTTGCCCAGCTTTACATGCAGGAGCACTGCTCATCCAGTGTTATTTATGGTGAACGGCTGAGCGCCCAACCATCTGGAGCCCAGCCCCACTAATCATGTTCTCTGCCAAAACAAATTGAACCTAATTGGTTGGAAAAGAAGGAGGGGGAGAAGCAATGACAACAAAATCAACAACAACAAAAACAAATACCCCAACTCACCCTGATCCTATACTAAAAACAAATCATTAAGTATTATCTAAAGTCAAATTGCACCAACTGTCTGACTGAGGCTGGTCCAAGTCTGGCCTTATCAGCATTCAGCACCACTGCCCCAGGATGGATGAGGAAACACAGAACACCACTAAAGGGTAAGCCAGAGACAGAGGGCCCCTGTTCTTGTTTGTTCTGCAAGGCCCTTTATGTTCTTCTGGAAGATAGAAAAAGATGTATCTGACTGAGAAACAGAACTTTTCATTATCTTTGATCAACTGGCTAGAAGATGTCTCTTTTTCTCTCACTTCTGCTCTTTGCAGGCAGTGCAGGAACTCACATCTCCTGGCACTGGGATTGGCATGGTGCTCAAGGCTGCTCGTAGGCAGGTCAGTTCTGGGCTTTTCTGTGAAAAAGTTACCCTGCAGCCTTCCTTCAGGCCCATCTCTTCTTCCATGGAGGGGCTCAGGGCCATCCCTTAAGAGTCCACTTTGGTACCAGGCAATTCTTCACCGTGGGGTGATGCAAAGGGAGGAGAGCAGCCTGTGTATCTGCACCTCATGGACCTCTCTGCCTTGTGGTCTTCTTCTGCCTCAGGAGTCTCCTTCTGTCTCCTACTCTGGTGGCTTCTCACACCACCTTGTCACCACGGGATCTGATCTTCCTCCAGCGTTAGGCGCGGTGACATGGCTCACATCTGCTGCTTGTTTGTTCTCTCGCCCTCTCCCCAGGGGAGGATCGTGTGCAATGGACTGTTCTGTTTTGTTTTGTTTTCCCTGCGTGTGTATACACATTTTTATATATGTGTGTTTGGAAACATGGACATGGATACACACATGGATTTCCCAGCTTTCACCTTCCCTCCCACTCACAGATTAATACCTGAAGGCACACTCCCCTCTCCCCAGAAATAAGTGAGGCTGTTTGGCTGCACAGTCTCCCACCCGCAATGTATTCCGTCCGGATCTGTGTTTTAAAGAATGCAAGCATGGAAAAAAACATCAAGGTGTTTTACACATACCAGCTGGGGGACTTGTTCTGGGGTAGCACAGTGGAACTATTCTCCTTCCTAGGCAGGCTCTATTTTCTGAAATGCTGTGTTTACCCCTCAAAAATCTTTCCAGCAGAGGACTTTCTCTTAGCCACAAAGGAGATGGTGCCATTGAGATATAGAAGAAACATTGTCATCTGGGACCCTTCTCCTGGATGTAGTGTGTTTCCTGAAGCAAAAGTTTTCATTTCCCATTTCAAGGCTGTGGCTCAATTGGAGTGGTAAGGTTGGGTAAGGAGGGGTACGTACCTACACCTATTCTGTCACCCACTGGAAAGGCTCACTGCTCCCACATGCACAGAGCTCCCCATGACCCATGAGTTTCTCCTCTGCAGATGCTTTTATGCTTGTAACTAGATGAGTACAGAGAGGGAAGTCCCACCTGAAAGCCATCAGATGGTTTTTTGCAGACTGATTTTCCCTAATCTTTCTTCTGTGTTTCAGAGGTGTGGAAATCCTCTGTACTGATCTAGGAGGTACACCTGTGATGTTTCAAAAAGCAGTAATGGGAAGACAGAAATGCTTTGGATTTTTATTTTTTCTACCTACAGGCCAGCACTGCCTTCCAGGCATGTGGTGCATGGATAAATATGGGCCGTTTCACCAGAGAGACAGTACCCCAGACATTGTTGAGAAGGTGAGAGATGTTTCACCCATGCTTCTGAAAGCTCTTGGCCTCTTTTTCCCTTTTCAGTGGAGCATAGCCATTGCTTATCTGGAAATGCGTTCTTCTCTGTTCTCTGTGAGCCTTCTCCACAGAGCTCTGTTCAAGTTCTTGCTTTTCCATTTTTGGTGCCATTTTCAGTGCCATTTTCTTTGCCCCTATTCCAGGTATAATGGGCCTCCCAGTTCCCAGTCATGCAGTATTTTACAATCCTCCCCAAAAACTACTCAAGCTTCATCCTCACGGTAGTGCCACTCCTTGGAGCTCCCTCTTCTTGCAGGCAGTTGTTGTCAAACTCCATGTGGGCTAGAACCCTCCTCCTAATTTTTAACCCCAACGTTCTCATACAGCAACTGATCCCGCATTTGGCCTCATACCAACAGGATCTTTTGGCTTGGATAGGTCTTCTCCCACCCCAGCCTCTGGTGTATTTACAGACAACAAAGTTATGCCCTCTCCTCCTTAGTTTTGCTAGACTAAACAAGCCAAACTCTCTTGAATGTGGGTGAGAAATACATTCCAGAGGCCTACCAAACCTGGGACACTGACAGAAACAATTTCTGGGGGGCCATTTGGGGCCTTGCAATGCTTTTACTGTAAAATGCTGGAAGCAGGGTGCTTGTCTGACTGCTCCTCCTTCACTGTCTTTAGCCAATTCCTCCATTGTGTCCTGCTGGACAGTTCCCCCACTTCCAACACACTCATTTCAGCCCAGGGCTCACTCTTGGACCTCCACCCACTGGAAAGTTCTGCATCTGCCTGTCTGCCTAACTTCCTGCACTGGATTTTGGATGGCAAAGCTGTTCCTGTGGGTAAAAGCATATTTGCTGTCCAGTTCAGTATCATGTGGGCTGACAGGCTGCAGAGCCATTTCACCCTCCTTCCTATTCCCTCATTCCAGCTGACTGTGGCCACGTTAAAGCCTCACACAGCCCCTGTGTTTCACTGTCGCTGCTCTCTGGAGGAGGAGAGCTTTGTAATCAGTGGGGCTGGTCATTCTCTTGCACCTATGAATTTATTCAACCAGCTCCCAGAAAATGCCTGTTGCCTGGGGGATGTTTATGCTGCTTTCAGTGCATTGTTGTTTTTTTTTAACCGACGAAAGGATTGCCATCAGATTTTGAGCTGAAATGCACCCACCTGGGGGACCACTGGCCTCCCTGTGAAGACAGAGTTTCGATCAGCTGCAGCTGCAGCACTGTGGGCTGTGGTGCAGAGACCCGCCCGGCCGATGGCTGTCAGCGGCACGGAGGAGCAGCCGTGGTCAGCTTTCTCTTTTTGCGATTTCACCTTTTTCGGTATGACTTTTGGCCAGGTTTGAATCCCAGACCTGCAAGGCTCCTGCCACAGCCTGTGGGCAGCAGCTCATAGAGCAGCACATTCATATCATGAAACCATACCAAGTGCTGCAATACAACAGCCTCCCTGAGGGCTCTGCCTCTGTGTTTGTGTGTCTGTGCACATACATATGCTGGTGTTTCAAAATGTGATTTAAGAGCAGAACAAGTGAGGAGAGTTCGGTGGGGAGTAAAGAATGGAAAGGTAACAGTATAAATATAATGTGTTTCAAATCTAGGACCACCTTGTTTCATTTTAGGAAAGCCTTGAGAACAGTGTATTTCAGCTGCCACCTAATTTATATTTGCCAAAGAATTGTACTTAATTTCAGAGACCACATTGTTCCTGCAGAGCACCAAAAGCACTTTACAGAAAGACAGCAAGCTATTGAATCAGGTTTGAAGCCTGCAGCGGTATCCTTGAGACACTCTTTTTTTGAGACAACCTTGGCCTAGACTATTTTAAAGTGGCATGAAACTCAGATTGGTAATTTCTTTTCCCTAGCACAAAAGAGCTCTCTACAATAAAAATTTGAGGTGTACCTGAGAGAGAGAGAGCTCTGCCAGGCAGCCCATCCACAGCAGTGGGATCCTTCAGCCCACAATCCCTTCGCTGAAATCAAGAACTAGGCACTGAGCCCAAGACTGCCCCAAGCAAATACCCATTCTTTCTCATCCATGGCTCAGGAGTAATAAAAATAAACCCATACACGGCAGATTTTTTTTTGCCCAAGTGAAAAGCACAGAAGTAACATGGTGACCAGGTTTCCGGGAGAGGCCAGGAGAGAATTAGACACTTCACACAGTTGCATATATAGGGTACTGAGATCCCTGGTGGTCATCCAGCACCTGGGATCACTCTGACCATCAGTTGCTTTAAACATTTTATGGAGAAGCCTGTTCTGCTTACGAGAACTTCAGAGCTGTAAGCCAGAGTCCCCCCCTGCTTCAGGATGCTGCAGTGTGAGCTCAATGGGTTTCTGACATCTGCATTGTGCATAACATGGCAGTTTCAGTTCACAGTGGCTTGGGCAATCACTTTCCATTGCCTTACCTTTATGCCCATTTGAGTTTTGCTTTCAGTTTTGGGTTCAGGCTCACCCAAATCTTTGAGGTGAAATGAGCTCAATAGAAAGTCGCATGAAAGAGGACACTACCCACATTTCCTTCAGCCTGGGCCTGTGAGAAATGTGCATGAAACTTTGAAATCAGAGGCTGTTTCATGTTTTAAATAATATTGTAAACAAAAATACTAATCAAAACATTTGCTATCCTCCAGCCCATGACACAGGAACTGATTTGAATGGATCCCCGCAATTCTTTAAAGTATCTTGGCTCCTTCCCCCTAAAGCTCCCACTGGATCCTCTGCATGGGCAGTATGACTGGTGTGACTTTCTCCCAAGTTGTTTCCAACATTTCTTCTTTTAGTTTTCACTGTACCAGCAAATCATCTCTTCCTGTTAGAACCAGATATCTCCATGATAGCCTGCGGAACTGTGGTGGGTTGACCTTGGCTGGATGCCAGGTGCCCACTCAGCTGCTCTGTCACTCCCAGCTGGACAGGGGAGAGAGTAAGATGGAAAACAATTTGTGGGTTGGGACAAGGCACTTTTTTAAAGCAAAAGCAAAGCAAAAGCGCGCACATGCAAAAGCGAAGCAAAAGACAACACGGTTTATTCTCTACATCACATGAGGGCTTTGGCACACATAATGGTTCCTCAGTGGGCAGCCATTGGAGACAATGAATGCCGCCCCTTCCTGCTCCTTGCCTTAGCTTTTATATCTGAGCTGACGTCATAAGGTATGGAATATCCCTTTGGTCAGTTTGGGTCAGCTGGCCTACTTGGGTCCCCTCCCAGAATCCTGCCCTCGACTGAGGAAGGAATGTTACAGTGCTGATGCTGTGCTCAGCAGTAACCAAAACACCGGTGTGTTATCAACACCCTTCTAGCTCCCAATGCAAAGCACAGCACTGAGAGGGCTGCTATGGGGAAATGAACTTCATCTCAGCCAGACCCAATAGAGAGTTGAAGTCTGAAATGAAGTCATAATTTAGCTGCTGTGTAATTTCCATTTCTTCAGTATTTGTCTTGAGTGGTCCAGAAAACCTCAGATTTTCTTTCAGGCTTCCTACCTCTGATCTACGTAATGCAGAAAATTCTGGAAATTCAGCTTAATAGTTTTATTTCATTGTTGTTCACATTTTATCTCCAGTCTCCCAGCTGTCTCCTGGATGCCTCTTCATGGGATCCAGCTACAGTTCTAGACAGGAACTTGTGTGGTCTGAAGATGTCGTGTACCTGCCCTTTAACAACACTGCTTCTTGACATGTTCTGCTTTCTAGAAGCAGGTTCATGCCCTGTGATTGTTAGATATATCACAGAATGGGTCCACAGAGTGATACAGTGGATGGGTGACCTGCTGTGGTGACTCTGCAGTTTTAATTGGACTTTAGTAACTTTCAAGATAATTAAAATCCCTTCTGTGCAACCTTTACATGTTCTGGGTCACAGAGATTAAAACACAAGCCCACACATACCAGGGGCAGACTTCTTGTTCTAATACATTCTGAGCACAGTGAGACAGTTGTTCTGTACTGACTCAGAAGGAAAAACACACTCTATTGAATCAGCAACACCACTTCCTTCCTCTGCAGTTGTACCATTCACACACTCACTCTGCTCTTCATGAGAGAACCAGCAAGAGCAGTCCTGAGGAGGAAAGACTGAAGAGAAAATGTAGAAAAGAGATATAGGTAAAATACCCTGGATGGTGAAGGCAACCTTAATCCTCTTCAGCTGATGTCTGTGATTACTGTGCTCTTTATTAAACAATGTAGCTTGGCTGGAATGTGTGTCACTGAACTTAACATCCTCCCAAGAGCTGAGGAAATGCATCATGTCACACTGCCAGGGCACGAGTGGTTGCTGTGGGGGCTGCTGTGGAGAAGGGTCTCTGACCCAAGGAAAAGGGAGCAGCTGCTCTTACTAGGCTATGCCATCTGATGACTCTTGCACCAGACACAGCTGCCTCGGGATGTTTGTCATGGCCCGTCACAACAACATGATGGTGGATGACTGATTTCTCTTCCCTGCTGCAAACACTCTGGGCAGCAAGACCCATTTGCCAGCTCACCTTTTCTGGCAGGATAATTAAGGTTTTCCCTTTTTTCAAGACCCACCATATTGCCACATTTGGCTCTGCTGGCTGAGGGAGGCTGCAGTAACAATCCCACGTGCCAAGGCAGAAAGGAGGGCTGGCAGCAGGGCTGAGCTCCCCACCACAGAATGCTGATGTTGACTGTTGTGTTTTGGTGGCCAAGGGCCCAACTCCGTTGCCTTCTTCTACTTGAAACTGGGAACTGCACATGGCCTCAGCTGTAGTGGGGATCTCTAGCTTCAGATGTGCTTGGCCATAATATTTAAATTATTTAAATATTATGTGCTTGGCCATAATATTTAAAAAGGTATTTAAAAGATGTGTAGTTGTGGCACTTAGGGACACGGTTTAGTGGTGAGCTTGGCAGTGCTGGGTTAACGGTTGGACTTGATGATGTTGGAGGCTTTTGCCAACCTAATTGGTTATATGATTCTATGATTCTATGTCTCTGTGTCCTTGGTGAAGTTGTTCAACGCTGGATTTTGTGCAACCCCATGGAAAATGGGACAAGGAAACACCAGACACAACCACAAAGCTTCACAAACCCTTGTTGGGATGTTGCATCTTTCCAGGGACTTTTATGGAAGAGGATGAGTTTAGAAAGCTTCTGAAATGGTCTGGGCAAATGTCATCTGACTGTCCTCACTCAGCCTCAAACTGATGGCACAGGTGTGTGTGTAGTGTCCATTACCAGCATCACTGGCCAGGAACCATGTCAAAGGAGCTATTTACAAAGACAGGGAAAGAAACTAGCTACCCAACTCTCAAGTTAATAGCAGTGGTTGGGATTTATAAGGCACAAATGGATTTGAAGCAGTCATCCGTGGGCCAGTCCTAGAGCAAGCCAGCACCCCGCTCACTAAAGAGAGTCATGCTGGTTTGAGATCATGCAGGACATAAGTGTAAGCATAGACATTAGGAGGAAAGCTTTCCTTCAAACTAAAGGCATGGTAACAGGATTTCATTTTTAATTTTGCTAATTCTTTACTATTTTGGCACTGTTCTGATTGTTTTTTACTGGGGTTTTTTTTTGGTGTTTTGTTGTTTGTTATTTTTTTCACTAGACCTCACAGAATCATGTGAACCAGGGAGCTCAAAAGCTGGGTGAAATTTTTGCCCCAGGCTCTCAACATGTAAGATATGTTCGTGTGTGTGCATATACATGTCTTCATATGCAAAGATGAGTCATTCTCACTCTTGCTTGTGTTATTTCCGGGAGGCGGAAGTGAGGTGGTTCAATCCAAGGTAGGGGAATGCAACACACAGACCTCCTGAGATGGGGGATGGCATGCACACAGGGTTTTTTGGCTCAACAGAGGTGACTGGAAGGGGAAACCTGCTGCCACTTTCCTAGTGGAAGGGTGGGCAATGTAGCCCTGTGCCCCTGGTGCCTTGGATGGTCAGAAAGTGCCAGGCATGTCTCATCTCCGTTCCCTCAGTTTCTGTATGTCACTGTGGGCAGAGGCAAGACTCAGAGAGGAAACCACGACTGGTCCAGGCTGCTGACTCTCAGCAAACAGCAGAATGGGCTCCAGGTGCAGCCTGTTTGCTTTCCAAAGAACCCAGTGCATTGCTGTCTATCTCTCTCCTGGAGAAACATCACCTCCTGCATGTTTGCCAGGACATGCTGCCTTCCCCTGCCCTGTCTCCCCTTTTCCTTCTATTACCTTCTAGAATAGAGACTGACC
The DNA here is from genome assembly GCF_003945725.1 of Corapipo altera. Taxonomy (NCBI): domain Eukaryota; kingdom Metazoa; phylum Chordata; class Aves; order Passeriformes; family Pipridae; genus Corapipo; species Corapipo altera. Next base: position 1,785,926 of record NW_020884895.1, on the reverse strand, counting down.
TTTTTTGTCTCCTTGTTGTCGCTTCCTTTTAAACCTATCTAATGGCTGGCAGATTTAGGGCTGGCAGAAAGGTGCAGGACCAATAAAAACTGACCCAGATTGTCACCCATGATTTGTACCAAACTCAAATGGGACTGTTCCTGAGGCTCTCAGTTGTTTAATTCAGTGTAAGATGAATTATTTTTAATCATCTCACTCCTTCTGGATCCTGGCTGGGGACAGTACCGTCTATATTATCATATATTAAAATGGAACTGAGGTTGAAAATACACATCAGCAAAGCAAGCTGTTCCCAGGCTAATTTATGGCTCGTCCTATACCAGAGACCCAGAAAAAATCCACCAAGAAGGTGTATCCTGCAGAGAACGTGAGCCTGAGTCTGGAGGATCAGTGTGGAGATAGGATTTACATAAACATTTTAGGACAAGATCCATTGATGCAAGCACTGTGGGAATCAGAGGAGGGAAATCAGGCCGGGCTCTGGCCCAGGCCATTGGTGGTCACCCATCTCCCATGGCTGGGTGGGAGAAGAGCAGTGCTATCAGCAGAACTGGGGGTGACATGCCCCCCTTCCCACCACCCACGCTGCACCTCTGGCTTTGCCACATGGCCTCTCTGTGTGTGGCAGATGCCTCTGGGCTGCCTGTGCACACAGTTTGTGTCTCCATGTCTCACATCACTAGTGGAGGCTGCCCTGGCTCCCCAGCTGTGTTCCTCTTGCCCCAGAGCATCGCCATCATTACAACACAAGTCATGCTCAGAAATATTGTCTCAGCATTCAGGGCAGGCATATGTGTTCTGTGCTGTATTTTGGGACTTTTGTCTTCTGTGACACCTTCTGCAAGAAGATGACACAGGTCTCCCTGTCCACTCACACCATTCTCATTGCTCCAGCGGTCCAGGACTTTGCAAAAGCTATTGGCAGCTTCATTTTCTTGTATGTTGCTGAACATACAACTATCACAAGCAGAAATGTTTCCCAAGAGCTCTCAGGCATCAGGGTGAAAATAAAGTGAATAACAGTTTCACAGGACTATGAATTATATTTAATGCAACCCTCTCTCTTCCCTGTCCAGGAAGATGAGATACTGGAGAGCCCTGGTATTCTCACAGTGACACCTGGGATAGCCCAGAGGTGCTCCAGAGTCAGGCAGGGACTCTGCAGGTGGGATACCTACAGCCCTATGAGCAAGAGACAAAAGTCAGTTAGGGACATCCCTCCTACATCCTTTCCCAGAACAGGTCTATCTCTGGACTGTGGTCTGGATGCCTTACCAACAGCAGTGGGGGCTGTAGCCTGGGGTGACTGGCTCTGGCAGCACTCGTGGGGAGGTACCCAAAATGTAGGAGAGCCATTGTGGCACAAGCTTTGCTGCTTGTTGCTTGCCAGAGAAGGTGTTGTTTCACCTGAGTTGTGGAGGCTTGGCAGATCATAGTGGGAAGTGCAGAAGCTTTGGTGCAGGATGAGCTAGGAAGGCACATAAGCTAAAGACTTCTAAGAAGTCCTAGTTTTTTTGTTTGGTTTGGTTTGTTTGGTTTTGTTGTTGTTGTTGTGGTTTGGTTTGGTTTGGGTTTTTCTGTTTGTTTGGTTTTTTTCTTCCTGCAACATACAGAAGATTTTCATCATTGTGATGATGGACATTATTGGCTTTGCAGTTTTTCATATCATTCTGGAAAGTCCTTTACTTCCCCTTAACTAGTGGAACCTTTTCCAGGCACACAGGCAAAATAAAAGAATTGCTTTCACTGAGTTATTTCCAAACAGCATCACGATGTGCCTTCAGAAGATTGATAGAGGAGATGGAGGACCTTGACACAGTGGCCTGATCAGAGATCAGAGATGTTCTGATAGTGTGGTAAACCATGGATGTAATTTTTCTAGTCTTTGTGAGTGTTAAGGGGAGGTCGATGCACAGGAATGTGATAAGGACACTTGTGGTGGATGTTCTGAGCAGCCAGAGAGCCTGGGCTGATGCAACTGCACACGAGCAGGTAGTTGTGGATATATAGTGTTCCTGCTCCAAGCCTAGGGCCATGGTAAGAAATGCAGATGTCTGTGCATGAGGCATTTATTAAGATGACCTCACCCATATGTATGCATTTTAATCAAGTCAGTGAATGCCTGCTGTGTTTATTTTTAATACAGCACTTGTTTTGATGTTACAATTGTGATGATGTGGATCTAATGGCAGTGACTCTTCGTCTTAGGTCTCAAATCCAGAACTGAAAGTGAAAAGACACTTTGCATTACTTTAAAATACAAAAGGGAATGTCTCTGGGCAAATTAGTCCTTCATTTCCATTCTAGACTGTAGTCAGCTGTCTGCTGCCTGGAGTCCACAGTGCACAAGCTGCTTTGGAGGTCACCTGAGGTCCTTCCTCCTGCTGTTGACCAATAGGTGACAGAAAGGCAAACAGACCTTTGGGGAAAGGTTCACTTATACTCTGAACTTCAGTATCACCTCCAGGGTAAAACACAGTCTTTGCTAGCCCTGAATTTTATTTGAAGTGCTACTAATTTCCTCATTTTTGCCTTGAATAGCTCCCAAAAAATCCCCAAGAGCAAACTCAGGTCTAGTAGGGCTTTCCATCAGACAACATGGTGCTGGTGTTATCTATTACAGTAGCAGTTCCCACCAGCTTATAGAGGAGAGGTGTAAAAAAACCCCATGTAAACTGAAAAAAGATCAGCACAGACACTGGCAGCCAGTCCATGTGATGGAGCCTCAGGAAGACCAGGGATTTCTGACTTCAGCTCTTCTCTAAACTGTAGCCTGGTCGCTGGGTCTGCAGAGATCTCGCAATTTTGTGATGCATGATGTGTGCTTGTGATAGACAGGCAAGCCAGCGAGCTGAGGGCAAGCTGCCAGCCTTCCCTTCACTTTGAACGCCCTTGGCCGTCCCGAGACTCGTTCCAAAACATTTAAATTGCTTAAGTGTGCAGTGATGTGTTTTAATTAATGCAGAAGAAGGGGATAGTAAAATACAGGTCCCTTCAGTACTAATTTGGCCTTGTGGTTGAGGCATAGGTGCTAGAAAGCCAGGAGTGCCGGGATGTGCCTCTGCCTCACTGCAGCATGAGCAGTGCCGCAGTTTCCTCCGCCTTGGTGGGGCTGATGATGCTGAGCTGCCTTTGCCAGGTGCCTGGAACACAGGGTACCATGGGAAAGGTGTGTATAGTACACAGGTATTCATGACATCTTCTTGGTACTCTGTCTAGGAAACGAGCTCCACAAAATAAACAGCAGGTTTATTATTAAACGTCAGGACTTGGAGACTGAAGCCTTCCTGTGACACACTTTGCGAAAAGTTGTAGGAAGTGGCAGAGTTTCCTCGAAGCTCTCTCTCCAATGAGGAGCAAGTAATAGCATCATATGAAGAGACTGCTGCTCCCATTGCACAGGTGCTCCCACTGTCACCCAGCTGCGTGACTTGCCCAGGAAATGTGGCATCAAATTAGGGCTTCACATTGCACTGTCTGGAGGCTCACACTGTGATTTACCACAAGTCTATCTGTCATCAAAAAACTCTCCCAAACAAACTGTATGTAGTCCTGGTGAAGAGATATTTCTGGGTCCATTATTTTCCCTATGAGCACAACAGGGAAAAGGAAAGTGGAGAACTTTCTGGGTCATAGTTAGTATCACAGGGATCAGATGATACTTGAATTTTCAATGACACCTGGATTATTAGGGATTACATGTTGGCTGATTGAAGTGGCCCAACTTCAACATCTACATCCTAACCATGATTCTTCAACAGAGGGGACAGATCTTGACTTGACCATGTGAATAGATTGTTCATTGCAATGCCAGCAACACTTCCTTCTGAGAGACACGGATATTGTAAACAATGGGTCAGCCTGTGAACTGGTCAGAAGATCTGGAATTAGCTGATCTGGCCAGCCAATGACCCTCCCGCATTTGGAAATAAAAGGTCAAATTCTCAGACAGGCTGCAATGGATTAGGACATTTTTGTGAGAGATTTCCCTTCAGAAAGCCACCCTAACTGAATCTTCTAAGCTCCTCGGATGCCCAGAATTTGAATCGCAGCTAGGAATGGCTTTGATTTAGTAGAAGTTTTATTGGGGAAATTTAACCAACACCTGCAATTAGTCAGCATGAGTCCTACCAGAATGGTCAGTTCCTTAATTTAAGGAGCATTAGAACAGTGATTCATTTCAAAGTGGAACTTGGTTATATTGCTGCAGAAAGAAGAAATTACAGAGAGGAACAAAGAGAATGAGGAAACAGTTGTTTTAGGCTGAAAACAGAGCAGTGTGTTCCTGGAAGTACACTTTCAGCCCCTATGCAGGCCTGGCTGAAGCTGAGAGAGGAATCCCTGTACACAGTTAGCTCATCTTCTCTTAACAGGGCTGGCCTGACCTCATCTCTTTAGGCCAAAGCTCTGCAAGGCTGCAGGTACTGCCTAACATCCTGTACCAGGCTGATCTGCACTGTAGAGCCATGCAAGGAGCATTTTCTGTGCATTTCCTTCTTGCATAGAAATGTAATAATAATGATTAATACATTCCTGCTCAGGTTCTGGCCTTTCTTCTGGCATAATCTGTCCTTCTTCAAGACTATGTGTTCTTTGCTCATGCTGGTGGGTGTTTTGTCCTTCAGTCTAACTGAAGTCAACAGGAGACAAAAGTGTTGCACCTCTCATAAAATGAAATCCACCCGTTCTTGACCAAATAAATGCCTTCCAGAATAACAAAAGCAATGTGGCAACTAAGCCTGTAAATAGGAGATCAAGCAGAGAAATGAGAAAACATTCATTGCCTGGGAAAAAGTCCTGGCAAAGCTCGTGGTGGTGAAACCAAATGGAAATGTTGCAAACTTTCACCTAGAATAAACAACCCAAATCAGCTGGAAGCGCTTTCCATCGCACTGGTTCCCAGGAATGGAGTTGCCTCATTTTCTTGACACAAGGCTGCCAAAATCTGTAGCGACGTACTAGAATCCTGCTGATTAGCCAAGCTCTTGGCACACTTGTACGGCCAGAGATTTTTATTTATTATTATTATTCTGGTAAGAATCTCTAGTAGATTAAAAATGGGAGGCAGGCAACACAAATACATATTTATTTGGGTGGAGAACACTCTGGCTTTAGGGTAGAATAAAGCGTTGTGTTACGTGGCAGCTTTCTGTCACAGGACCTCAGACATGAAATACCATTATTAACCTCCCAGCATCGTCTGTGGCAGATGAGACATGCTCCACTTCTCAGATGGTCAGAAGCTGGCCAGCGATATTAGGCACCAAATGCTCTTAGATCCCCTTGAGTCAAGCCTGACTTGTTTATACAGAGTTCTGAGGACCCCGCTCCATGTTTTTACATTAGCAGTTGAAAGCTGCCTGAGGCACCTGCAATATGTAGGTGCTCTGGTCGAGAAGTTAGTGCCACATTAGGATCAAAACTCAGGAACTCTGGCTTTCTTCCTTTGCTATTTGTCAGGTTGTGTTTGGAAGCAGGGGCACCATCCCTTGGTGTTTGCACTTTAGAATTACCCTTCTGTGAGAAAATCCCCTTTTTCTTTTCTTCTCAAGTGTCTTTCATTCCACGCCTGTTCTTCAAGCACTGCCTGATCCATCTGTTTCAGTGGCTGTCTAGTCCTTGTTGCTCGCTGCTCGCAGACCAGGGACTGAAGCACCTCCTTAACGCACCTCATCTTTACCAGTTCTCCCACAGTGCCTACTTCTTCTTTTCACCCTTCACTGCCTGAGCCAGCATCCTCCTGTTATTCAAGGCAGCCTTTGTACACACTTCCTTTTTCTCTGAAACTCTAGCAACACAAGAAGTGTGGGCTCAGAAAAAATTAAATGGCAATGGCAAAGTTTCCCTTTTTCTCATCTCTTTCTTCAGCATGGCTTCCTTTGGGAATTCTGTTCATAATTTCTTGCCATTTGCAACAGCATCCCAGGAAATGAGCTGCAATATAATACATGTGGGGCTAAGTTTGAAGGGGAAGCCAGATGCAGATGGGTGTACTGGAGCGGAGGGGAAGGAAATAGGGAAAGTTCAGACATAACTGGACATCCAGCAAGGCCTTGTAAAGCCAACTGGCAGCCCTGTATTCCAAGGGGCTGTCTGAAAGCAGAGATTTGTCTGAATCAGAAACCTCCATCCAAACAGACATGAACTTTGAGAAGGGTCAGGTCCAGAATAGCTCCAGCTGGACTCCAGGCCTTGATAAGGGAGTTCCTCCCTGGGGCTTGAGAGCAGCTGAGTCCTCAGGCAGCCCCTGGACTGACCTCTCCTTTCCAGGGTCTCCAGGATTTTTTACCCAGTTACTGAGTCATGAGCTTGCAGGAGATCAACCCACTTTGGGATTGTTTGTTTCACTGTCCAGGGACTTTTTTCTTTCTTCAGGGAGCTCTGTGAAGCAGTTTTTCGGGGGGGGGGGGGAGGAGGTTCAGTGTGACTCAATGGTGTTTGAGAAACAGAGGAAACAAATGAGAAGATCCTAGAGGTACTTCCTTTCTAAATAGCTCAGAGATTAGTAATGCTCTGCCATACCTGTAAATAGTTCACTCAGAGACATGAATGCCAAGAGTGCTCTGAAAGCTGCACCTTGCTGCCCCTCATTTTCAAAGTGCATTTGTGATTTTTCAGCAACCACCTACCAAGCTGAGAGAAAATAGAAAGATCCCTGACCTTTCACTGCTCTGATTTCCTAATAATTTGGACACCTTTAATCCTTGCCTCAGTCTGCAGGGCACAGTTGTGTAACACAGCCACAGTCCAGGAAGGGCCTGGCACAAGAGAAATGCTGGACCCCAATGTCCAAAAAAAGCAGGAGAGGAGCAAAGAGGAAAGCATGTCTGGGGGCTCACAACAGCATTAGCCATTTTTCTGTGGCATTTGGAGAATCAGTCAGTGAGTGGAAGGCTTTTGCTTGTCACCAAAATGTCCGTGCAGAGTGGTCAGACAAGTTGGGCAGCGAATGCATGTACATTAATATTTGCTGTCACTGAGGTTGCAAAATAGAGCAGACAGATCATTTCAGGACTTGGCCTCCTTATCTCCACCTACCACAACCTATAAAGTTGCATAAGAAAACAGGACTGAATAAGAAAAATTTTGAGGTGGAAACCTCAAGAGAAATGAAGCAGATGCAGCAACACCAAATGGCAAAGCTTTCCCAGAATGGGATTTTATGGTAATGGCAAAGTAATTCTGAGCTTGTCTCAAACCCTGACTTCAGGTCCTACCCATCTTAGGCCAAAAGAAGTTAAAATTAAGGAGCCTTCTTCTGTGGTTTGTCAGACACTCTGTGATTATGGACAGTCAAAATGCTTTTTATTGAAAGACTCAAGGATGTGCACCCTACTGGAAAACTTCCTTGTTTAATGCATATAATTCCAGTATGCAAAAAACTTAATGACTGAGAAAAAGAGGAAGATGTTCCCATTGTGGTTTAGTGGTGACAAAAGGGTTAATCATCTCCCAACACTCCCGACAGGACACACTAAATGCCATTGAGCCCCAGCCTTCCCCTGGGCTGCAAGAGCAGCACAGAGGGGACAATCCCTTCAGAAACAGGGCCCCCACAAACATCCAGATGCAACAGAAGAGACAAAGTGGCTCCAAAATGCTTTTCATCTGTTGTAAATCCTGACTTTATTTAAGAAAAGTGAAGACTTTTTTGTTTGGAAGCCATGAGCATCTGCTTAGTGACTTCCCAGTGCATGGGAGAAGCAGCTCACTGGTGTCTTGCCAGGTAAGCAGCAAACAACATTATGTCATTGAAAACAGTTCTCCTTGGGCTCCATCTGTCAGATAAGGACAGTGTCACTGGCAGGATGTTTGTGCTGACGAACTCTCCTTCAGTTAAGAAAAGCCAAATGTGAAACTCGTTAAGGAGAGAACCTGAGATGCCCTCTCTAGACCAGCAGCAGCTGATTTGCTGCCATGGGTTAGTTAATCTCTCATTAGCTCAGGACAAAATGAGCTGCTTGAAGAAGAAATGTCTCTGTCATGACATGTCAAACCTGTGGAGCCAACTGAATCCCAAGTGTTGAAGCTGTTAGGGGCCACAGGGGTGATTCTGGCTCCAAATTACCCACAGTTGATTATGTGTGAGTGACTCGTGCAGTTGGGGTGTGATCAGCAGCCTTCTTTGGGCTCAGCCTGCAGGAGACAAACATATGTTCCAGCCTCACCTTCCCCAGCTTTGTAGCAGGCCCTACTTAGTGGCCATTCAAATATGGTGCTGTCAAGGAAGAAGTGAAGCACCTAATAGTGGTATAGATTGAGATGAGATTAAAAGAAAACCTGTGGTTCAGAGGAATGACGCCATGGAAAACATCAAGGAAAATGAGATGGAATGTGCAGTCATTAGCAAATTGCTTTATTTATGGCTATTGGACACTGCTGTTGTGCCAAATCTTGAATTTATTGGGTGCCATGAATTTCTTAATTAAAATTGTATTACTGAATTGTTATTTGTTGAAGTTTGCAATGACCATCCCCTTAGCTATTTTTACTTTTGTTCTGTTGTATATGTGTATGATCCTGTAAAAACAGGCCAGTTTGTGGGGAGACAGAATGTTTTTAGTTGTGCTTTTTAAATGCCACAGCTGATTTTCTCTGAGTTGACTCGCTTCTCTCCTCCATTTTGCTTTTGTGCTTCACCTCACAGGCTGCACTGCAGTGGCTCCAAACCCTTTCCCTCCCAGTTATTAATGTTAAGCTGACAAGCTTTAAGTAAGGATTTTCAGGTGTCTTTTCAAAGCTTGTGTTGGCTGCTAGGTGTTCCCAGGAGGCTGCAGATCCTGGAATCTTCCACCCTGGCAATGTGCCCAGCCCATCACAACTGTGACCTTACCAAGATCTCAGCACTGGGATTTTGCAGCTGTTCAGAGGTCTCCAGACACTACAGCAAATGATTTCTGTTCTCTGAGTCAGCCAGTTCCTGCTTTAGATGACACAGATCCCAAGCCTTTCAGGTTTTCCCACCTTCAGAGTTGGTCTCCTTGAGACAGAGATGGAGCAACAAGTGGAGGTTGACAACTGTGTCATTTGTCTTTAGTTTGCTTATGCCAGGGTTTGGGGCAGATTGTCTTCAAGGAAGGTACATGGAGATGCTAGGATGTGGGAGAGCTGAGGTATCCAGAGCTGATAAATGGATCAACAACCAGGTCTGCACATATGCTATACAGAAATCACAACAGCCGTCTTCCCTTGCCGTAATTAAATACGTTATGTGATACTGTGTGGATCCAAGCTCCATTCAAGTAGTTTTGTGGTTCACAGGCTACTGGATCACTGTGACAGCTGGGCAAAGCTGACAGTGGCTGCAGAAGGACAGAAGCAGTTCAACTCTGAATCCTGCTCCCTCAAACCCTGTTCTCCTCTAGTGCACACTCACGTGCTGGAACATCCCAGAGAGTCTCTAGAGCTCAGACTCTGGCTTGTCCCATCGTATCAAGTCATCCAGAGTAAAAGGTCTTCTCTCACTTCTAGACAGACATGCTCATAATAAAAGCTTGGGTCCTCAGCAAAGCAATGTAAACATGGCTTTTCAATGACATGCCCATCATCAGTCTTTACAGGAAGATTTTTCAGTTTAGAAGCTCACAGGTACATCATGTACCCTACACTCTGTGCTGCTGTTTTGCATAACACTTCCCAGACTGAACCTAGCCCTGGACTCTTTCAGGTGCCTTTTGTCCTAGGGACAAATCTCTCTCAAGAACTGCAATATCAGCCTCATGTGTTGCTCAGTTTTAGGCAAGCAACTGGAGGCTGGTTGTACTCGGGTTCATTAGTAGGTTTCACATCTTGCATGAAGTAAGACCAAAAAGTTTGCATTCACTTTCATGATTTTCTTTTTTTTACTTTTCTTTTTTCTTTTTTTTTTTCCTGTGATTTGAGCACTTGGGGAGTAACCTGGCTGCCGAAGCAAGTTGAAACAGACAACACCTGGGCTATTCAGGGCAGGGGGAGTGCTGCAAAACCATTTCAGCGTGTGTGATATTGCCCTGTCAGCTGACATCCTGAACCCATTAGTTTGTAGATCTTTCTTTTGCTCCAGGACCTCATGAGATGAAAAGTTCCCCTGCAACAGTTTCTCCTGCATGGATTAGTGACTCCATGGGAGCAGCAGTCTGTGTGGAGGCATGGAGCGTGCACTCACCTGCCTTCAGTGTGTGACATGTTGCAGCCGCTGATGTCCAGGGTGGATAATGCTGGAAGGCCTTCCATTTGTCTTACTCCAAGCAAAGGACACCTACCATGCTCCCCATGGTAGTGGAATCTAAATAATCCCTCTAATCAGAATACTGGCTTCTCTCCCAACACACACACACCTGGAGGGTTGGGTGCAGAGGTTTCGGGGGAAGATAAGAAGCTCCTCTGTCAATCAGAAACACTGTGAACAGCATTCATTCTGCTGTTGTGGGGCTGTTATGTGTTCCACGTCCCTTCCTGCGATTCTTCCCCAGACCTTTCTGTGGATGGAAGGCACCTGGCAGCTGGCTCTCGAGACTGCCATCCACAGACCAGTCGGAGCACGTGCACATACCTGCCTTCCAACACCAGCCGGACCAACACCAGACGAGTCATCTGGTGCCAAAGAAGGTTTCTTCAGGATCAGAATAACTAAAACTTCCTTAACATATGCAGGAGTCCTTCCAGATTGCAAAATGAAAATCACTGCCCGGAATCACTGCATTCAAAGTAGGGAAATATCTCTTTAAAGAAACCCATTGGCAACATAACTAAAGGCCTTTAGGCCAAGCTGATATTCAATATAACTCCACTGAGTCAAGAGAAATACACCAGGGATTAAGTTTGGCCTGATAGCAAAAACCACAGGCAAGTGAGACTGATTCCCAGAATCAAGTTGACCTGGAAAATGTAGTTAGATTTTGCCCTTAAAGAAATAATTTTCTTAATAATAACAGATAAAATGAAATGCTTGTCAAAATTATTATGAGCATATGGGGATGAGATGATCAACATTGCATGAATTATTTCCTTCCACAGCTGTCTTTCTGGTTCACTCTTTAGCTGTTCTTTAATTCCCAAGCTTGTAACCTTTCTACTGCTCTTCTAGATTTACTGCCTGCCCTATTCATTCTTGACTTGCTAGACCCACAGACTGTGTGGTTTTAGTGTTAATCCTAGGTTTGCCACTGACTCTCTGTGGGAATTCTGAGACTTTTTTGCCCAGTATCCTTCAATTCCATCTCTAATGGTACATCAATACATGAACTAATTGTCAGGCAAGTTAAGGGTAAAATACCTGGTTTTATCTTCCTGGATTGGGCCCTTGGGCTTCAGCTTAATGCCTTGCAAACACTACCAAGCAAGGATGGCAGTTAGCATGAGGAAAAAACATTCTCAAAAGCAGTGCCTGCATATGGGTCTTGCTTCCTGAGAGAGGAGAATTAATACCACAGAATTAATCTCTTTCAAAGCTCTGTCCAAAACTCATTTGTTGTGTTTAACTTGTTCTCAGCACTTGTAAACAAAGCGTGGAAAACCCAACTGTAGTTGTGCACAAAAAAACCCAAACAAAACCAAAAGAGGAGCAACTTGCCAGGGTGCTAAAAAGATCACTACCAACAAACCACCATAAAATAATAAATTTAGTTCATTTAGAGTATTGAAAATCCAAGAAAATAAAAAGGATAGAGGGGTTTTTGGGATGTTTATCAGTTTGGAAAAAGTTACCAAGAACTCCAAGGGTTTTTCATTTGCTTTCTCACCCTCTCATACCTTCCAAGAGGCAACAGGCCTTTAAATAATATTTTTCTTCCTCAGCTTTGTAGTTCTCAGTCCCAAAATTCATGGCTGCAAGGGAGGGCTGGAGACTCCCTCCTGAGCTTCTGCACTTCAGGATCTCTGACTATCACTCCCTCACCTCTGTGTTTAACTCATGCTTGGCACAGCACAACTTGATCTCAATCAGACCTCCTAGGAGGGCAGCCAGGTTGGATTTGATGGCATCAAGAAATGTGGATCAAATCCTGCCCCTGGAGTTCATCCCAAGTGTAAGCGTCTTCACTGATACAATACATGCTACTTTCTTACTTGAAATTACCAGGCTGTAATGTTCTTTTCATGGGCCTTACCTGTAGTTAAAGACTGTTTTCCTACCACCATTTTGTCCAGAAGGTGCTTACACAGTATAATCACACCATCTCTCACTTAATTTCTGCATGAATTTAGCATGTTAAATTCTTCAAGTCTCTCAACTTTTTTTCTTAAAATGCAAAGAACAACAAAGGGCAAACTGTTTTTCTGGTTAAGACCATCTGTGGAACCAGAACTAGTCCATACTTCAGTCTGCATCTCCTCTCTTCACCCATCTGGAGCTCCTATGAGGCCCTTTACCTGCAATATCATTCTTCAGTGTCACGCTCAGGTTGGGCTGCATGCCCACTTTGCCTTCAGCACCCTTTCCTCACTTCCTCTGCTTTCCAGGGTAAATGTTCTCCCTCCACATGGTCAGCTGCAGCCCTCCTTGGCACAGGGTTCTGCCTGCCTGGACACATGTGCCCTGCCTGCATGAGCCCAGAACCCACATCTCTCCACACTACTGCCCCCAACTCTTCATCAGTCACCTTTCCACCTGCCTGGTTTCATCTGCAGGTTTTGACAGCAGTTGCTGTGTATCACCTTTCATGTACTGGATATAACATTGTCCTTTCAGTCCCTGAGGGTCTCCTCTGGGGATGTACCCTGAGTGACTCCCAAAGGACTGGTCATTTGGAAGAACTTTGATCTCACTGCTCTCTAAGCTGCCTAGAGCTTGTGCTATTGGCATCATGCTATTGATATTGTTGAGAGAATCCACTAAGTCAACCACCTCACCACAACCTAACCCATTCAAAGATTCTTGTCCCAACAAATGTTTTAACCTCTTCAGAGAACGTAATTGGATTTGTCTGAAGGGCCTGGTTTTCATTTAAAAAAGGCTGAATAATAGTTGCAGCTTTTAGCTCTGCTCAGTTCAGCTCCCCAACAGCTTTTCCATCATGTTGTCCACGACTGGTTTCATCCTATTGTGTGGTGCAGTTTTGCTTTAAACCTTGTCACATCCTTGTGATTTTGAAGATGCTGTGCCATGCTGGGAGATGTATAGGATGGGATGCCCAGTGCCTTCAGGAGACAAGAGTCTCAGGTTAGAGTCTCTGCTCTCCCATCATACACCTCTCTAAGTGGGCCAGGTACTAGTCTGAAACTGGTGGAAGTGCTCTAGTGTGATGCAGCTACAGTTTACATGCAGAAATGAGGGAGTCATTGCTAGGAATAGCATGGGAATTTTTCATTTTCCTTTTTTCAACCACTTTTACCCCTCATTAAGTGCTTTCAGACCCAGCCTCAGGCTTGATTTATTTTTGAAAGGCCATTTTTACCCACTGTGTCTTAAAGAAGAAAAGAAAAAAAGAGTCTGCTGAGATTATTCTTGAAGAAGAAACCATGCACATGCACATTCTGTCACAGCTTCTTCACATCTCAATATCCCACGAGATCCTCACCACTGTGATAGGGGAGTATCACTCAGCTCCTCTCACCTGCAGTTCTATAACAGCATTGGGATGGTGGCTCTTCTGCTTTCTAGGCTGGAAAGATTATTGCTCTATTACAAAGAAAAATAATCTCACAAAATTACCAGATTCAGGGACATCCCACTTCAGAGTAACTTACTTGAACCTCCAAGTTGTTGCACAGTTTGGTAAAGTAAATTTTATGTTCAGCAATGGAGGCTGTGTTATAATGGAGGCTGGAGAAATATGTCTTAAGCAGATATCTCTCAGTGTTCAAACAGCCAGGCTTTCTTCTTGGCTGTAATTTGATTCTTGCTGCTCTTAATTTTCCTTTTCAGCTGCTCTGATAATGTGAGACTTTGAACTAGCAGCCTCTCCTCTTGAATCTGTAAGCATTTGCTGAGCAGTGTTTAGTTAAGGGACCAGACAGAGATGTAGACCAAAGAGGATGGGATATGGAGGGCTTGTGGTTACAGCACAAGGCTCTGAATCAGGAAATGATCAGAATCAACTTCAAGAGATGGGTCCAACCCACAAATCTCAGTTCTGCATCTGCTCCTGCACTGAGCTCCAACTGCCCTGGAGTTTGGGCTGATTTGGTCTGTGGCTGTTGTGTGGAGATCAGCTCTGCTTTCCTTGGACTTCCACAAAGCAAATGCTCATTTAACAGCATTACCGAGGGTGCCAGAATGAGAAGAAGGTTCAGTGCAGGGTTAACTAACCACATAGCTTCCTAACAGCGAAGGAGTTTGGACCCCATCGACATCACCTGGCTTGCAGGTGTTGTGAGAACTTTCTCAGCTTGTCCTGAGATGTGCTGTGCACACAGAGCCTTAGCTTTTCCCTGAGCTGGAGGGCAGTGGCCACTTAGTGGCCACAATCCCTCTTCTTTGAGCTATCCATCTGCATCAAACCAGAACTATCCACAAGAAGCAATAAGAAATTCCCTCCCTGCTGAACAGCACCACAAAAGATGTACAGGATCTGATTCCCAGATGGCAATGTTAAAAACAGAAGGCAACATGTCTGGGAAAGTACCCGAGGCATACCTGAACAATAGAAATAATAGAGATGTAAGAAGAAGATAGGTCCTTTCTTTTTTCTGATATATGCATGCCTATGATCACTTAAAAAAACAAACAAACACCTTTTTTCTTTTTTTTTTCTTTTTTTTTTGTCAACAGGAAACAGTCTGTCTGAATAAAAACAGTGCTAGAGTGAAGCAGCTGAAATAGGTGAACAATTGGTAGCATGAGCATTGTGCCAGGCTTGTCTGCTTCTTGTGTCTGTGTTATGTGTAATGTGAGCACCTAAATCCTTGGAATCTCTCGAGATTTCTTTGGATACCAGCAAACTGAGTGCATATTTACCTTTCCAGCAACTTGGAGGATTATTGATTTGTAAGGGCAAGGGTCCCCTAGCTAGTCCACCTGCACCCTCAGGAACATGAGGGTTGGTATGTGTTTCTATGCATAGTTTTTATTTTAGGCCCTCCTAGGACAAGTTCTAAAAGGTTAAAATTGGGGAAGATGCGGCTGCCTTGTCTCACACATTCCAGGAGCTAAACACCCTGCAGAAACCAAAGGCAGCAAATGTTTTCTGAGATACTCGTCCAACCACCAGTGAGAGGGTGATACCACCCCATGAGCAGCAGGCAGCTTCATGCAGGCATACCACTTCTGTCTCTCCAGTCTCGCCCCGCCTGCATTTGTTCCTCCTTTGCCTGATGGCACATCTCCCCCACACAATGGCATGTACAATCTAATCTCTACTGAAAGCTCTGCAGGGCAGGAACTCACACATTCAGATCCAAATAGGCTACTCATGCCTTTTTAATTTCACTGGATCAGAATAACAACAGCAAGGAAATAAAGTAACAGCCAAAGAGTCAAATCAGCGCAGTGAAACAGGTCCCTTCCCTGTTTTACAAGTTACATCGACAGTACCCCAATGGTACCAGGAAGTCTTCTTAGTTACACTGGCTAATCTTCAATTAAGCAGCCCAAAAAGCTCTTAGCCACCATGAAGTGCCTGCTGATGTCCACTGTGGTGATGTCCACTGTTGTGATGTTTGGTATTCCAAAAGCCATGTGGAAGTAGATATTCCCTGGGCTCGGAGGTGTCTGAAGAGCCCCTCAGCACGAGCTCAGGGTCTGGGAAGAGCAAGCCTTGGGTTGGTGCACCCCCATGCACATCTGCACCCCGGTCTGGCATGGTGCTGATCTCCGCAGCCATCAATCCTGCTGACATCTGGATGACAGGTCTTGCATAAGCCCAGTGACATTACTTAAGGCTGTGGCTGTTTACAACTTCCCGCCCAGCGCACACCCGCCATGTGTTAATCAGGATGGTTCATAGTCAGTCCTGGAGTAAACAAATGCAACTTCACCAGAAAACGTGGGAACCACACCTTTTTACTCCAGGTGTGCATTTTGGCCCACCATCTGTTTCTCCATAGCGATTAGTGACTGGTATTTAAGACAATTTCTTAACAGGAGTTGGGATCGGTGGTTTATCTCCTCATTAGGTTGGTAATATCATTAATTAAGGTTATGTCAACGGACATGATGCCACAGCAGTTGGGTGTTACCAGTGGCAACAGCCTTCCAGGGTTTGGGCTTACAGCGTGCCTACCGCGATGCAACATTAGCATCCTGCCCAAGGTGGGGACCTGCCCTTTCCCCACGCTGCCGCTGAGAGCCCGCCCCACAGTAAATGCATTTTGACGTAGGCTCCAGAAATCCCCTCAAAAGTCCCTGCTCTCCCACTGATCCCTGTACCCCGGCTGACGAACCACCGCAGAGCAGGGAACGAGGAGCAAACGTGGATTTTTGGCAGTGGCATGGGGGCTGTATCCCCTGCTGTGCCCACCCCAAGAGCAGTGGTCCCTATGGCATAGTTTGGATCCCACCTCAAACAGCTGCTCATTCAGCTGACTGGATTTTTAACTGAGAAAACAAGCATGTTATTGAGAAATGTGGTAGAACCTGTGCCATGGTGTTAGCAGCAGGCCTGGATACTTAGAGAAAACAGGCTGGTAGAGCTAGAAAGAATTGAGTGATCATAATGTTCCCTCTGGATTTAAACCATACACACCATGAAATCCACGAATCTATGTACGGATTTTGACACTTTGGAAGTGAAAAAAGCTGGCACATTTAGCCTGTCCCACTCACATGATGCACCTTGATGTAGTAGAAAAGTGTGAAGACCTTTTAAAAACTTTCTTCTTTCTCCCCTTTTACTCCAGGAGCTGTATAGTTAAGTCAAAGACAGCCTTGGGTCAAGTCCTGCCCTGGTTCTGTGCAGAAGTCCCAGTATATCCCAAAGACTCAGCGCCCTTTAAATATACGTCAAAAGTAGCATGTGCTGGCCAGGAGATATTTTACTAAGCGGTCCTTCAAATGAATGCAGTTTCAGTTGTTTTCCTCAGTTGTTTGAGGTCACTGTTCCTCCGCCCTTGTTAATAAAGATGTGATTAATGACTTTTGGCAAAGCTGCTGCCTGAAAGAGCCAATGCTTTAGGAAAAGCAAAACCAGTTTTCAGGTATTTTCTGTAAGGTTCGTCTCAGAAACACACAAATACATTTCAAAGCATTTACAAAACACACTGACGCCTCCTTCACCCCATCTCCACCCCCCTGCAGACACACATCACCATTCATAACCTGCATAATTCTATTCCATCTACCTGGAAGAAAGCTCTCGCCGTGCCTTCAGTTGGAAAGGTACCCCCTCTGCACAGGCACCAGTGCAGAGCGGTTATCGCAGGGCTTCCTGGGGTGCCCGTGGTGCAGTAATGGCTTTGTGATTGCTCTCCCCAGACTGAACAGTACCCAAGAGCCCTGAGTGAGGCCCCAAAGTCCCTCTTTGAATAAATCACAGCAGTAGGGGAAGAGAAATAAAAAAAAAGAATTGAACTTGTTTCCTCTGAGAGTGCTGGGCTTATGAGATGAAGCCTATTTCTGCAAGCAGGGAGGCTCAGAACTCTTGGTAGTTAAAAGCAAGATGGCAAAAACTAAGTCTCGCAGCTGGGCCCAGGATGCTGCAGCAGGGATTTGAGGAAAAGCACCTAAAATCAGGGTGTTTATGAGGAGGGCAGTACCAAATGTAGCAATCTAAGCTGTGTTGTCTCTGTTGAGGACCCATTTCTCCTAGGCAGGTCCTGTTTCTCACAAGGGTGAGAAATTTGAATCTGGTGGTTAAAATCTTCACATTGATGGGGTTTAATCTGCATGATGGGAGCCTGTGCTACTTTTGAGGGTGCCACAAAGGATGTCTGAGAGAGGGCAACTCCTGCCTGGGGATGGGGATAGGGATAGGGATGAAGACGTGAAGGGCACCTCAGGGCCTGAAGGCTCGTACGTGGGGTATCAAATCCATGCTGTGAACTAGCACCACGAGAATTAGGACCAAATCAGAGGTGGTAATGTCTTCAACCAGGAGCATGCAAGATCCCTGTGCCGCTCTGATAAAGACCACATCAGCTCCTTAGTCGTCCATTCTGACCCTTGTCCTGCTGGAGCTGAGTTCTGAGATGTGAGCCAATCTGCTTGAGGCAAGTCCAGCCTCAGTGGCAGCTGGATGGAGAGCTGGGGATGGCTCTGAGGCACCTCACAGTGCCCCAAGGGGCTGCTTTTGCAAAGGGACAGTTGTGCAGCTTTGCATTAGAAAGCATGAAATGTGTGCCATGAAATGTGCTGAGCCCCCAGCACACAGTGCTTGGCAGAACCAGTGTTTTTCCAGCTGCAGGAAACTGTGCTGGGGAGATCCAGTTAGGATGAGCCTATGACATTTTATAATCAAAGGGAAGAAAGGAGTGAGGGCTCCAAATTGAGCTTGTCTCCAAAGCTGAAGGAAATCCTTTGAATTAGGAGGACACTCAGGCTAAAGGCTTATAAAGAGATTCCTATTGCTGTGACTTTCTCCTGCAGGCGCCAAGGTGGCTTAAAGCACTGCTAAACTCCAGACAAGCAGGAGATGAGTCTGAGAGTGCTGGCCATTGGGCTTCTGGACTGGCCCAGTCCAAGCAGATGGTGAACTGGCAGCACTAACAATAAGATCCCAATCCATACGCTGAAGCTTCCCCAAAATTCCTGTGGGTGGCTCTAATTATAACCTGTGTCCTACCGCCTCCCCTTTCTGCGAGTAGGAAGGAGACAAACTTTCTTGTTACTCTAGCTACCTGCCCGTTACCAGGTCGAGATTGTTCGTGGGATAAGGGCCTTCCACTTGTTTGTAGTACTGATGTCCTACTTGGCAACACGTGCCTCATTCCTTCAACCCTACAAAGGGAAGAGCCCCAAGCAAAGCAGGTTTGCAGCTGGCTTAGCAACAAGGCTGCTTTGCATTCCTGTAAATTTCCAGGTTCAAGTGCAATTTGCTTCTCTTTGTTGCCAAGCCAAGTGGACATGTAGCCCCTCTCATCTCACACTGCTGAGCCTTTGGGAAGGCTGATGGGACCTGAGAGCAGCAGTGTCTCTGAAGGCAGGCACAGGGTTGCAGCTTGGCAAGTGAATCAGCAATGCAGAGGAAGGCAACCAAGAGCTGCACCATTTGCCCACCTCCAGGCTTCCAAAGCAAAACAAAAGCTTGCCCTTGGGGTCTGAGGTGAAGACATAAGCACAGGTATAGATCTAAGTCCCCAGGGCTGATTTATTTGGCAGACCTGACAGCCAATACTTTCAATCTTGGATCTGGTGACTCTTTTCTTTTCAGCATATGGCTTGTTCTCAGGTTCCCATTACTTTATTCCATGTATGGTTGGTGTTTCTTCATTGTTTTCCCCTGTATATGATTGACATTAGCAGGAAGGAAATGTGGAAACTATAGAAACTGTTCTCCGTGCTGAGGGAAGGTGCCTCATATTCTTCTGGACCTGACCCCATTGTTCACTGCTGCACCCGCAGGCACGTTCTCTGCTGTGCACTGGACCGACTGGGGCATCCTCACTCAGGTTGGGGCAACGGTCACCAAGCAAGCATAAAGGGCTGGACCCATTCCCACTGGAATCTGCACCCTTCATTTGATCAGGGGAGGAATTGGGCCCCTAGTTATACTGTATAAATAGAAGGATTTGATTTGAGGCAGATGGATATCAAGTTGTTCTGAATTTTCCCCCTGATTTCATTAGTGAGGTGATTTGTGTTACAAGGAAAACTTGTTCTGAAGCTGTCATTATTTACCTGAAACACATCTGTGCTTTGAAGTAGGCTCTGGAAACACAAGCAGAATGAAATTGCCCATAAAGCAGAGGTGGAGTGCCTTTTTCTGAGGTTTGAGACTGTTGGGTTCCCTCTACACTGGAATGCAAAATTAATGCCCTAAATTTAAACACTCACTAAGCTTTTTTTTCTTTTTTTTTTTTGCATTCGTGACTTGAGAATGAATTCAGTCGTAAAAAGAAATGCAACTGACACCGTTGGCATGCAAAGCAACCATTGTTTTTGCCAGGGGGTTTCACTGCACGTGTGTATGTGTTTGTCTGTAAAACAGCTCAAGAGTCTTCATGGAAGACTCACATGGTGAAATCTTGGCTTTGGCTGCCCAGAAGTTACCATCCACTTGTGGTCCTCAGTCCCCTTATGGATCACCCATTCCTGCCCAGAAGGACTAACTCAACTGTATCCATTTACAAAGACTTAACATCATACAAGATCACTGCAGTCCCAAACCACTAAATGAAATAATTTAACAACTAACTTTTTGGGCTGGTAACTTGTGTGAGCTCAGACACAGCGTGCAGATTTGTGCATTCACCTTGTTTTGCTGCCCTGCTTTCTTCCCAAATGAATGGTGTGATAAAAGTAGCAGCAACAGCTTAGTGCACAGAACCTAAAAAAAGGTGTTTGTTTCCATTGCAGTGCTTAGCTCATTGTTCCTGCTACTCGTCCTGTTGACTGCCTGATCAGGAAGGCCGTGTTCTCAGCAGCCAGGACCTCCTGCCTGCTCCCCGCTGCTCCGTCACCAGGTTCCTAAATTAACACTTTTTATCTCCAATACTCTCTTCTCCTTTTTTATTGAAAGAGGTAGTTTTTTACTTCTCTCACAGGGATGTGGTGGAAACCTGTAAAACCTTTGAAAGCTGCTTACAATTCCTCAGATGGCAACAGCGAAACACACACTGGTACAATTGGCAGGAGATATAAGGTTGCTGACTTGCCAGCTCTCATGAATCCAGCTTTCCCCCTACATCTTCTGGCCACTGGAGAGTTAACCAAAATTCCCTTGTATGCTGTACTTGAATGAAAATGCCAGCAACTCTGGTATGATAATATTTATATCTGAATCATTTCAGACAGTCCTGGGATGAATCAGGTCTCACAGAAATGGAGGTTTGCTTTCTACTTCACTATTTTTCCCTGGTGCTGCTTTTTTTTCCCCAGAGAAGGGAAATGCAGGAGCCCCTCTGGACCCTGGGTGCTGCCAGCTCTCCAGGCAGGGTCCTTGCCTACCTCTCCTGCCTCCTGCAGTTTGAGTACATGAACTCATATTGAAGGGCAAGAGATATGAGTCTCCAAGCTCGACTTCTGTGCTCCGTGGCTTCCTGAGAGCAAGCACTGAATGACACTCCCTGGTTTTGGTTGGTTTTTTTTTTTTAAATTTGCCCGCCAGATCTGGAACTGAAACCATCAATTCATTTCACTGACAATCTCATTCTCACTCAAGTCAGCAATAGCTGCCTCAGCTAGCACCAGGCTTCTACCCACTGAATCAGCTGTCCTAGCTCCTATGGGAATGAAGATTTGTGTGTTGCGATGTGAGAGAGGTTTTTTTATTCAGAAAACAATGTAAGAAGCTTCCCTAGACACTCACTTCACTCTTTATGTCCTTCTTGGAGACACATTGATTAAGCCTCCTGTCATCTGCTGAGATGGAACAGGGGAGGGGTGACAGTGGGAAATGTGGGGAAGGTCCACCTTAACAGGAGATTTCCCATCCTGAGCCACATCAGCTGATCAGCAAATGACTCCCACTGTTGCCAGCTATGCCATTTTGAGATCTACTTCCCACATCAGGGAAGTAGATCATGTTACTGTCCATTTCCATAACCCCATGTCCCATTGGCTGTGTTGAGAGCACTGGAAAAGGATGGGGATCACAGGATGATGGCCGTGGGAAGTAGCTCTGTTGCGTGTTCATCTTGCTGTGCTGTGTCAAACAGGGACAGTGCTGCCCTGAGCTCCAGAAACCCAAACTCTCAGTATCTGTTCTCGTATCTTTCAGAGCTGAACCAAAGCCCACTGAAATCAATGGAGTTTTCACACTGGTGACCATGAGTTTTGGATTCAGTTTCCTGAGATGAAAGTGCTAGGAACAGGCAGGAAATTATCCACTAGGAAATCTGTTTCAATAATCCATTTTTATGGCAGATGCTTTGGAAATGATTATGTGCATGTAAAGAAATACGGCCTTCTGAATTTATTCAGGCTAATTCTGAGTGAACCCAAAGCTCTTTTATACTGTTTGGGCTGTGTAAAGAGTCTTAATGCACACAGAAATTAATTTACAAATCATTTAATTCCCCTTTGTTCTGCCAGAACCATAGAAATCAGAAAAGCCTGGGGTTTTGTATTTATGTGTTGGTCAAGAGTGTGTTTTTCTTTAACTGCAGCAGTTAGAGTGATAGAGTGGGCATTAGAGTGATAGGCAGACAGAGCGATTCCCTAAGGTGGATGTGGTGATGGCTTTATTCAAGTATAATTTATCCCATTCTTCATAAAGTAATAAGCCCCACACACATAAATACCTTTATAGCATTACAATTCCAAGCACAGTAGGGAAGTTTCCTCCTTTCCCACACACAGACACAGGATTACAAAAATGCTGAGGTCCAAATCAGCAAACATCTCTTTGCTCCATACTGTGGGATAAGTTCATAAGAAAGTAGTGGGACAGAAAATTCCACTTTTGACAAAAATCTCATTTTCAACGGCCTTAACAAACTTTTCTTACCTTCTATTTGCTGGAATTTCTTGTTATTTGCCACACACCTTTAAAGACTTCCAACTGACATCAGTGGGCTTGAGTCTACCTTCAGCTACCTCAGAGGGTTATTGTACAAAGAGTTTTCTCATCCCCACCACCAACTCAAGCCCTGGAAGGGCCAAGCAACTCCTTAGACAAAAATAAGTTGCTGTGTGTAGGTTGATCTCAGCCACTCTAAAGCTCACTTGCTCACATACCTGCAAAACCCTTGAAAATGGCAGTTCTGATGGATCTTCCTTTTCTTTTTACAAGGATTTCCCCACTGATATTTGTTTCAGTTTTGGGCCAAATTTTTTCTCTCCCTGATTTAAAATTAAAACCTCTTGGCATAAGAAATCTTTATACTTTTCTCTGAAAGCACTAAACCTAGGTGGGTTCTGTATAAATCACAGTATCAGAGACAGCCATGATTTTGCTTATCTCTTCCTTGGAGGGTAGAGTTGAGGGGGAGCTGTTGAAGTTGTCTTTGGCTACTCCATGCTGGAGATCCCCTAGGTTTGAGTAAAAAGCCAGGGTTTAGGTCCGTCTATGCAGAAGGACAATAAAAAGTTCATCCACAAGATCTCTACATTATCTATAAGCAGCTGCATGCTCAGCACTGGGCTCAGGCAACTTCCAGCACCTTTACAAGGATGGTGAAACACCAGGTGCATCAGCCAGGACTAAGCAAGGCTGCATGAAAAGCAAAGGAAGACCACAGTTTTGTCCAAACAGAAGGAGAGCTCTGTTTCATCTTCCCACAGCCCTCACAGTTTCATCGCCTATGTGGCTGTTTCGGGACAGCCTCCCCAACCCATCTGAAAGGGCAGTTAAAATGTTAATTTTGTTCCCCACTGCAGCATCTCCAGGCTTAGGACAGCGCCAAGCCCATTCTTGCCAAAAGGCCTCTGTATTACCTCTTGCCAAAAGGCCTCTGCACATGGACTGGTCACCAAAATCATTCTCCCTGTGTTCCCTTAGCCTGAACGTGCATTTATGGTTGGCTTCAACCGGGAGATATCTAGTATGTGGTTAGGGTTAGGTGCCTGCTCCAGTTACCAATCAATAAAGAGATATTCACCATGTGAACCATGGTGCTACTCAGTCAAAACCACTCAAAATAAAAGCGCTGTCTACTACCAGTGAGAAGGATTTATTTGGTATAACTTACTTGGCAAATAATCCTGCACTTGAGATAAGTTTCAGAAAACCATGACCTATTTCTGGATGACTTATCACACCCACATGTGGCAAAATTCCTCCAATAAATCAGTTGTGGTGAATGATTTCAATGTTTATATTATTATTATTATTATTATTACCTGCTTTGGCTACCTTAAATGTTCTGAGACAAGATGAAAGTACTGAAACTTCTAATGCCTCCCTGCAGAGTCACAACTGTAGGAGTGAAAAAGAGCAGAATGGATCAGTTTTTAGTGAAACCCATGGTTTATGTAAAGCATCTGATTCAAAAGCTATTTTCTATGTAGCCTTTTCTTGTGGACTGAAATAGTAGGCTGCATTCAAACTAGACTTTGAGCTCAGTGAAAAGGAAACACTGATGAAAATCACGACTCGAATACCCTTGCATCATATAATTCTATTTGTTTTATTGGTGAGATTCAACCTAGGCCCGACTCCACGGCTGTAGGAGGAAACTCGGTGTAGGGCAGAAGGCCAGCCTCAGGCTTAGGCAATGGCTGGACAGCAGTCAAACCCATGGGGTGGAATTTGGACCAGACCAAAATCCATGGGTACTTCGCCATCAACTTCTGCAGGCCCAGATTTCACCTTAACGACCATTTCAAGGGCACCTCTGCAGAAAGGAATATCTTTCTGTTCTTAAAACAGGCATCTGTTGTAGAGTTCAAATTGTCCCAAGGACAACCCCTCTTTCACCTTTGCATCCAGCCCAAGTGACAGAGAGCAGACACACACCAGGTGCTGGGCAAAATCCATGCCATACTTCTCTGCATATGGATGGTGGGGTTCCCCTGTGTTCAGACACCTAGGTACAATTCATGATGTCTTTCCTGGCTGCCCCAAAGGTTTGTGTATCATTTGCGTGACTCTTGGGTCTTGATATCTCTGCAGCAATTGCAGCTTCTGAAAAACATTTCAAACATTCCTGCCTGGGAGGCTTTTGGTTAACAGGTCATCATCATTTGGGAGAAATGAAGCTACAAGACAAACTCTACGTGCAGTGAGTGTGCACACGTGCTTGTGTCCACAGAGCTGTGGTGGCACAAGCAGATATCTCTGCAGAAATCACTGTCACCCTCTCATCTCTACAATCTCTAAATAGCTTCCCATTTTCAATATATGAAAAAAAGTATTTATAGGTATCGGGGAAGTGGTGACATGACCTCAACCTAAAATACCTTGCAGCAGAAAAGAGCTGTGTTGTGAGTGCTGGACAAACCCCGCGATTAGGTCCGGATCTGCTCCTCAGGTGAGCAGTGTCACGGTGCTAGAGGTGCTCAGTTCAAGGGAAGGCTGTCACCACACCACGCTGTAGAACAGTGCTGGTGAGATATTGCTCCTTAGGAGAGGATCCTGGCACTGAGCAGTCACAGCAAAAAGATACCTCTCTAAGGAGGCTGCAGCCAACACCTGAGGAGCAACGCAATGGTCATAAAAGATGCTTAGCCTGGAATGCCTGATGAAATATGGATCAGTGTAATTGTTTTTTATGTTGGTGAAGTATATAAAAAAGGAACAGAGAGACTCTAAGTATTGTATTACCACTGCACCCTTCAGTGGCTACAGCTAACAGCTTATTTTTATTTCCATGCTGACAGCACCAGCCCAGTTGATTTATTTTCTGTGCTATCTTAAATATCAGAGGAGATAGCGTATCCAAGAATCCGAGGCATGGGATACAGCAGATGAGCTCGATGCATGCTTAACCAAAGCCTTCTCTTGATTCACTTTGACATACCTGAGTGTTTGCTAAGTGAAGTTCTTCAGAGCATCTCTGAACCTGCACCACCAAGGGTCTTTGCATGTGGCAACAGTGATTTGCTGCCATGGCTCAAATAAACCACAATTGCACTGATTGTTTCCTACTCCTTTTTCTTGAACTCTTTCGTCGTATACTTAAAGAATATTGCTCCCAGTTAAGAAATGCCTGTGATTAGCAGATTTAGATAGAAGATTGGTTTTCTATTACTTGCCTTCTGGCGCTGAGTTTTTGTTTTTGTGGGTTTTTTTCCCCTTTTAATTTTTTATTTATTTTTTTTATTTTTATTTTAAGAAAGCTGAGATTCTCATGTAATCACCTGCCTTCAGCATCTGGGACTTAATACAGGACCAAATATGGCTTGAAATGGAAACAATGAATGATCAGCTTTTTTCACATGAGTGGTCTCTTTGAAGGCTAAGTGTCTATACTCATGAGCAGAGTTACATGTATATATGAGAGCTTGCAGAACCAGAACATGAACAAGGTATAAACCTTTACTTACTCTAGAAATACAAACCTTCTATAAACTTTTTGTTTCATAGTTGGGGGAAGTACCCTTTTTCCTAAACTAAACAGACTTCTAATCTTTTTTTCCTTTCCTTTGTAAAAATACCTGCTTTGATACAGAAGTCTTGTAAGCCTTACTGTTTAAAGTCTTTCATTAAATGTTTCAGTAAATATTAAGTAAGCTTAAGGCAATAACAGAAGTTTATGACTTTTTAAAAGAACTTGTTCTTTTTCCTCCCACATTATGCTGGGTTGTTTTTTTTAAAAAAAAAAAGTCACAAAACCTACATCTTGATCTGCTCCAGTCTAAAGGTTTCTATTTATAGTTTTTGGTTATGAATGTTTTTTCCTATGAAAAGGTCAGACCTCGCACATATACAATGGTGGAAAGCCCTGCTTATTAAAAAGCAGGCAGATGGATTTGTTAAAAAGAAGTCATTTCATAATGCAGCTGCTTTGAAAGGCTGCTTTAGCAGAAACATCCTCATGCTGCTTTATGAGAAAAACAGGTAAAGGAGTTCTGTTTTGCAGCTAAGTCATTTTTCCTTTCCAAGCCTCCATCCTCACACACGTGGCATGTTCTTTACCCCTATTTACATGCTTTGTCCTACACCCCCGCCACCCACCCACTCACACTCCCTTGCCCTATTTTTCCCACCCTTGCTGCCCTGGAAAGGCTGGAGGAGGTAATGCTGCCCCATCTCAGCGTATCCTGCACAGACAAGTCACCCCCAGACTGCTACCCAGGGCTCACTCAGCATCAGACACACTCAGCTTCTCCTTCTCAAAGCACTCTTGGTCAGCACTGAAGCTTGGGGTAGCCTGGGAGGTGTGTCCTGGCCCAGGGGCTGGGGTCTGCAGGCCAGGACCACACCTGGCTGAGGCAACTCCTGCTCAGGGTGACCTGGGAAGAGTCGGTGTTGACTGGCAGATGTCCTTCACCAGCACCCAGAGGAGCTGCACTGCCTAGCACAGGGCATTGCTTCAGAGCATGGGATCAGGGGTTTCAGACCTTGACAACAGGGTAACAGCAACCTGCAACCTCCCACGTGATGACAACCAGCAGAGACCTCTCTCATTTGATGATGAAAAAAAAGAGAGGTCTTGGATGCTTTGTTCTAGCCCTGAGTGAGGAGCTTTGATTAGCTGAACGAAAACCACTTCATCCCGAAAGCTTTTCTCTCCCTCCTTCCTCTCTGAAGCATCCTGAGCACTCCACACACCTGCAGCACCCTGGGGTGATGGAAACAGCACACGTAGCCCCACATTTCCTAAAAATCTGTGTTATTAAGGAAGACCTCTCCTGTGTTTTATGAACTCATAACCAAAATCCTCAAGTCCTTTAAACTACACTTTGAAAATAGCCACTTCTCTCTAATTCCTGGTTACCTTGTACAAAAATGGCCCCCAAGCTCTGACCAGTCTCTTCTGCTTTGAAGGAGCAGCCTGGGCAGGAGGGAATGGGGTCACTACTTAATGCATAAGGTGTCCTCCAGCCTCCAAGGGCACATTCCTGTCAGGGTTTAATTTCCAGGAGACCACTGTGATATGTTCACTCCAAAGGGCTTTGTCTGCACCAGCTCCTGCTCAGCAGCATCCCCAAACAAGTTGTCCCAGGGTTTTAAACTCAGGGACTCACTTGTCCAGGAAATAATTTGCCCTATTAGCGATTCCACCACTACTGCTATGCATCATGTCACTCTTGTGAGGAAAAATGAGGATGGATTCACTGAATACCCTCTCTCCCCTCAGAGTGGGCTCGGCTCAGCATCTCTGGGATTATTAATCAGCTTCTTCTGATACCATGAAAAAATGTTCTGGGTGCCTCCTCCACAGTGCCTTCCCACGGGGTGCCAGTCCTGCTCCTGTCTCACTTGCTCCATGTGAAGTGACAGCAGTGGGAGGGTGGCCAGGGCTTCCCCCACAGGCACAACCTGCTCCAGGCAGGCAATAGGTCTGATCAGCACAAGTCAGCACCACTGCCCTCCCTGAGGATGTTGATGTGGGTGGGCAGCTCCTTCCACCCTTCACATCTGCTTCTGGATCCATCACCACTCCAACACACAAGGTTTGGTCCCATGTATATGCAAGCAGAGCTAAGCAAGCCTAGTGGTGGAATGACATCTTCACCTGAGCTTTCAGAAGCAGAATCAGACAGTGCCAGTCAAGTTATTGATGGAGAGATATGGCAGATTCCACTTACCTGCAGCACAGTATGAATATCAGCAGTTTCACACATGCCAGTTTGCCACCTGCTTGCACCAACAAAGTGAAAACACAAATCTGCTGTAGCAATGAAACTCAGGATTTAGAGCTTAGCTGGTGTGTAGATATTTTGCCACAGGTTAATCTCACCCATTTTGAAATCTAATCCAGGCTCTGATGGGATCCCTTAGCAATCATCAGTACAGCTGGAAGGATGGCACTGGAGATGGGCAGAATGTGTACAAGGAAGGTAGATCTAGCCCAAGAATCAAAGTGAGTCTGAAATTTGGAAACATGGAATGCAATACTAGCCTTCATGACAGATCATGTAGGTGTAATGTTTATGTCTTTATCTGCAGTGAAATCAATAAAAAGGTTTAGTAAGGCAAGAGTGGAAAACCAAGAAGAAACAGTCTTTACAGGTGACCTTTATGTGCTGTTCTCTTGACTCTCTCTCTCAGAGACGAGCTTCTGATAGCAATTCAACCCAGTGCAACCTGGTTTTTGCTCACCTCACATGTCCTGTCCCACTCCCAACTCCCAGGCTTCTGCAGAAGCATTAATCACTATAGCCTTTGCAAAACAGAGTATCTAATTGCACCACAGGGCTTGACACATGAGCAAGGGGATACATCAACTTACAAACCACTGTTCCTCTAAACTGCAATGTCTGTATGTGCACTGGGCTGTGAGCTACTCTGGTAAGAAAATGCATGTTACAGCTTTATAAAGTACAGGGCACATTAGTCAACATGGCCATTAAAACTAATATTGCAGTTGTGGGGGCAGATGTTAAAATGCTCATATCTTTTATGGTAACCATATTAATCCAAGAGAAAATCAATCTGTGATCAACCTATTGACTGCCAAGACTGCAACTGTCAAGATTTCCCTCTCTGCAGCACCACATAGGAGATAGTTGTGCAGCCCAGCTTTGCTGTGCCTGGCAAACTTTCCCTTGTTCTGTGTATCCCTGGGACCTGATCCCCACCTCATGTCTCTCAGCATCATCCACATTACCCTGAATTGGTATCCTCATAACTCTCTGAGAATTAAGATGCTGTGACCAACTGAGATGCTGGGGAAAAGCACTCAAGTCTGTTGGAGAAAGGATCGTGGTCCTGCAAGGCTGGGAGAGGCCAGGAGGTGTTCAGTGCCACACACCTGTCTGTCCACCTGTGAGTCTGCAAACCAAGGGAAAGTGAAATAGCTCTGCCCACACCACTGTCATCACAGGGGGCTGGGGAGTGGGGAGGGCTTAGTAATACCGAGAACAAAGAAGTCTGCCTTAGTCAGATATTTTTAATGATCTCTCCCCACACAGGGCAGGAAGTGAAACCGAGGTCCCAGTCAAACCCCTCACCCGCGCTCCCCCTTGGCAGGTCCCACTGTGCCGGTGCGTGGCAGCGGGTGAGATGTTGTGCTTTCAGTCAGCATGGATGGGGTGCTGTGATCTGGGCCCTCACACTGACACCCACCACCCTCCCCAGCCCTGTACAGCCCCATCTGCCCCCTGCCACCCACGCTGCCCATGATGGGGATGCCCAGGCAGGGATGGGCTACGGGAGGAGGACCAAGACTAGATTTTTGACCTACTGTCATATAATCCAGGATGATCTCTTTCTGACCCTGTTTCCAGCCCAAATGGGACCTGCAGGGCCTGGTAAAGCCTCCATTGACCACATGTCCCAATCCTCAAGGGATTGTGTGGACAAGCTGGTCCCTGGCAATTGCTCCTTTGGAATCTGTGGCAGCACTGATTCTATTACTGCCATACTGAAGTCTGGCCTCCCTTTGGTGTTCTCCTACTGACTGACTAGCATGTGGTCGGCAGATTAGACGGGCTCCATCTGACCCCTGTGTGAATGCAGTCCTTTGTGGAGCAGAATGCAGGTGCTGTGTGATGTTGCACAGCAAGGACACCAAGGAGCTCAAAGCAGACACTGAAAGGAAAGGAGGGCGAAAAGCAGGAAACATTTGCTGCCTTCTGAGCCTCCCAGGTGGCAGAGCAGTCCCAGTGCTTGAGCTTTTACCAGCAGAGCTTCAGATCAACTGTCTCCTAGGGAAACAACCACTGGGACAAAGCACAGACTTGGTCCAGCCCCATTCTGTGATTCAGCTTCAGGTGCTGAGGGTGGGCATCCCAAAAGTGTCATAAAGAGGTGGTGGTTTGGCCACCTTGGGGGCTCTGCAGGAAAGGTTACTGCAAGAAACTTAAAAGTAGTGACATCCTCCCATGGCAAAGCCCAGCTTTCAGGATCTAGATGAGGCAAAGAAAAAGATTTTAAGACAATTTTTCTTTGAGAGGCTGTGAGCGAAGACTATGGGATAGATCCTGACCTCGAATTCCCAAGAAGATCCTTGAAAAGTGAAATCACTTGAATGTAAATGGGCTAAGGAGGATATTACATTGCAAGTTCTTCACCAGATGCTTCTTGATGCCTGTTCCCATGGCATTTATAGGAAGGGAATATCTTCACTTCCTATCTCTGTGCTGGACCTCAAATAGATGTTCCCAGCCTCCCAGGTGAGACCCTGAGGGATGTCACAGCCACATTGGCTTCAGGAAGCCACAGCAAATTCTTCAGTGCTACTGTTCCTGGCATCTTTGGGTGGTCAGGGTACATTTCTGCTGTGTACAAAGTGGCTGGGCAGAAGAGTCAGCTGGCAAACAGATTAGGATCTTGGGTCCATTCCCTCTAACAAGGACAGCTCAAGGGAAGTGACCGAACAGTGGCATGGTCCTCCCCTCCCATTAGCCTCGTCTGCAGGGCTCGGTCAAAGGTCTTTTTATTACTGTTCTCTGCTCCAATTAAAACATCCTACAGATTGTGCTTGGCAGACTCTCAACGGCATCCAGAACTAAAGCCTGTTAATGGAATACAATCAGCTAGGTTCAAGGCTTGAAGTAAGCCAGAGGGGTAAGGAGTGTTTGCCAGCTGCAGAGTGCCAAGTCCTATGGTCTGCCCATTTTAATTCTGGCTGTTAATTGCTTTCCAGAAGCACCCACAGGTCCCAAGTGACAATCAGAAGCCAGTGGCCAAAAATGCAAGCCCAGAGCAACAGGAAACCCAGCTTCAGAGAGCTGCATGGGCCCCTTGCACCTGGGGTGTTCCCATGGACCAGAAAAGAGCAGCAGGGGCATCGTGGTGCCCTGTGCCAGTGGATTTTTGTCAAAACACCACAGTGGCCTTGAGTACAAAGTGTCCCCTGCCAATTGAGCATTGCTTATTGTTATCTAAGGCCTGCTGGGCATCTTGCGCACTCTGATGGGATTGCTTGGGCTGACTGGGAATTCAGTCCTTGCAGGAGCTGTTGGAGATACATCAGCTATTTTCCGATGATCACCACATCCCTGACGTCTGCAGAGAGTGGTGCTTTGCAGAAGGATTTCCACCAGCAGCAAAGCAACCAAGTAGCATTTCTCTGGGGTGCACAGGAGGAATTAGAAACAAACAGACTTAGTTGCCTCATACACTAAGAAACAGTGTCTGAAGTGATGGAAAGAGATCTGTGTCCATGAGTCGCTGCATGACAATTGAAGCCTAATAATACCCAGAAAAGAGATATCTTAGTACCCCTATGGAAGGGGAGAGGGAAAAGAGTCACAGCCCAATTCCCACGTTATTTGGTTTGTGGGGAAAGCATCTAACACAGGGCCTGATGACCCCTTTGTCAGGACCCAGGCAGGACCATGACCCCTTTGATAAATTTAGTCCTGCCTAGGGAGACGGAGGCGAGCTGCGACATTGAGCTGTAACATGTGAGCATTGCTGTGGGAGAAGGAGAGGTCAGGTGAGCAGGGGATGCCCTGATAAACTCTTTGGTCCTGATAGATGAGCGCAGGCTTGCAACAGTGCAAGGGTTGGACAGCAAAAGAAACAAGCAGATTTGAATCAAGAAATGACCAGTCTGATTTCTTCACACAAGCTGAAAGGAATACAAGGCGTGAACCAGCCCCTGATGAAAATAACGAGTGATTCACACCAGTTTGGAGACTGTAGGATCCAGCAATTTTCTTTCCAGATCAGCTGTAATGGCAAGTGAATTTGATTTTTACAACTCATTCACTTTCAGTGACCTATGACTGTCATTAATGACTGAGCTAAGAACACAACTTTCAGATAGAAAAGTTTTATGTTGACAAGGGGGTCTTTGTAATTGCTTCCTCTTGTTTGTTTTGGTTTTCTTTTCATTTCCAAACATATACATTTTCCTTATTGTTTCTGACACCTGTCAGCAAAAAGCACAGCCTTGTGGATCTCCTGCCATTCCTGACCAATGTGCAGGGAAATGACTCTGCATGCTGTGTGGGAACTGTGCCGGCAATTCCAAAGATCAAGAAGGGAAACAGATAATGCAAATAAATCATAATGCAAATAAATCATAGGTACAATGGAAGACTATAGGGATTGGTGGCCTTAACCTCACCTAGACCAACAAGAATCAAAGGTTAATGCAGGTGTCACTTGAAAGGTAATTTTCTATTGATTTGCAAGTAGGTCCCTGACCTACTGACCTTTGTGATACAGGAAACGGGAAATCCCCTGGAGCAGCTTATGTGCAGGCAAGTGTGTTATTTACTTTGGTAGTCCCTTTAGTATTTATAGGCCCAGGCAGGACCAATAGAGATAACCTAAGGAATGTGGTAGCCCTTGTAAAGATTTCTGTCTCACACTTAAATATTTGGGCAGCAAAATAGCAACCTTGATCATAATTTGACAGAAGAAAACCACAAAGGTGCTGCCTGATTTCTACATCCTCTTACAGGCAATAAAAAACACCCATAAATAATTTCCATGCAATGCCTCAGGAGCTCCTTGCAAGGGTCAGTTCAAGACTCGCTGGACATGATTCATGTTGTACAGAGGTGTAAATCCATACACTTCTGCAGAGTTGTTCCTGGGGTGCACAGGGGTTGGATGAACTGGATTGAGGAGCACACATCAACATGGTGTTGCTGGTGAGGGCCACGGTTTGGGCTGGTCTGGTGAAGCACCTCCAGAGGCTCAGCTCTGAGCACCAGACCCCGGGTAGACAGGTTCTTGAGTTTGGAGCCAGGAAACAACAGCAAATCTTCTGTGTCTTGGCCATAGATTGGAAACTGTGTACTTAGAATTTTCCTCCTGTTTCTTCAGTAGGAAATTCGGGATTTTGTAATGAAAAACTGAAAACCTCAAAAGGCTTAGCACAGAGAGATGGCTGCAGCACTCCCTGAGGATTTTAATTACATCTTGCTCTCCCTCTGCTTGAGCTGCTGTCGATGGCCTATGATTCACAGCTGATGGGAGAAGAGATAGAGTGCACAGGGAGCTTACCTCTCTCCTGGGAAGCACGAAAGGGCGTAGGGCTTGCAACCAGAGAGTCAGCAGCAGATTTCCCAACTCAGAAAGATTTACATTTACAAATAAGAAGTGAATGTTTTCAGTGGGAGGATAATAAGAAAAGTGTTGGAGAAACAAGGAACACACAATTTTTGACCACGTGCTACAGAAATGACAGGGTCACCTGCACATCCTAAGCTCACCTCTCTTTTCTTCTCGCAATTAAGTGTGTCAGAGTCTACCACACTTTTCAGAGCTATCTTCAGCAGCCCCCCTGCTCCCATCTCTGGTGCTTCAACGCTTCCCTGGGTACTCCGTGTGCTTGTCCAGTGTGTCTCCTTTCCATGCAAAGGAAGGGGTCACTATCCAGGAACTGGATCTGGGGTTGTATAAGGCAAAAGGCAAAGGAGATGGGGCTTCTCCTCCACAGGGTTTCATAGCAGCTGGGATGTGCCAAAGCCTGCAGAGCTGTTGCTGTCATTCCCCAGCTCCCCTGGGTATTGCTGAGAGCAAGACTCAGAGATGGAGATGCTGCAGAGCCTCCATGGCCTGCTAGGAAACATCTGGATCAGGACTCAATGGGTCTGCCAGCTCCAGGGGTATCCAATTCTCATCCCCCCACAGAAAGACTCTCAGATGTTTCTTTTCAGCTCCACTTCCCACACCCCATCCCAGCCCAATTCTCATTCCTGGTTCCTCTCCTTTTCCTTCCCGCTCCCAGGACCTTGATCTCCCTGCCAAGCTGGGTCTCCTCCAGCAATCTACTGGCTGTCATCTTCTGCCCCACACGGCCTTCTGCCAGTAATGCATCCAGACTGCCTCAGAATTTGGGACACAGAACCTGGCAGTCGCACCTTGACCCACCCAAGCTAGGAGTCTGTCACAGCCTGGGGACCCAGCCCAGGTGTGACTCAAGCTGCTCACTACCTGCCATGGCTTCCAGTCAGGCAGGTCGTTATACACCCTGTGTTCTGGGCTGGCTTCCCAGGAGACCCAATTTCACGCAAGAATTTTGGGGACGGTCTTGGCACGTCCTGGTGCTGGTTACAGCTTAAATCCATCCAGGTATTTCCTTACCCACTGGGAAAGCCAAAAGTGGCAAATTGGTGTTCCTGACTCCCTCTTGCAATGCACCACTTTATTCCCACCATCTGTTCCATTGAGCAGGTATTGCTTTGATATTGCTCTTGGTAGAAACCAGGCCACAGATCAGGCACCTTCATGCTCTCTTGCATGGCAATGCTGTCATCTCAAAGATGCCAAACCACGTTTATGATCCTGGAAGAAGATGCTCCCAGGGTACATCTGGCTCCCCAGGGGAGCAGAAAAGACAAGCATTCAGTAGCTGTGTGGCCCAGCAAATAATTTTTGATGTGTCAAAACCAAAAACCATTCAGGGATGTGGGTTATGGAGCAGCCCACCTGCCTGCCACTGCTGCCTGCTGGCAAAAGAACCAGCTCTAAACAGTCTGTGAGCCACAGGTAGCTCACAAGCCACAAATTGCCCAGCCCTGGAGGTGTTACACCATCTGCAAGCCTAAAAATGCTACACCACTAGATTTGGGGAGCCAGGGTACCTGCAAGAAAGTTGTTGTGGAAATACTCTGCTCCCCATTAGCTTCCTTGCTCCTCCTTGGATGGGAAGGAACCTTTCTCTCCTTGTTCAACAGATGCTATGATTTGATCCTTTTTCTGATCTGTAGGTTGTGAGAGAAATCGCTCAGTCCTTGGTCATTTCAGTGTCCCCTGGGGCAACAGAGGTGGCTGAGGGATGAAAAAATACAAAATCCCTGCATGGGGCTGAGTCAGCATCCTCCAAGGACCACTGCCGGGCTATATAGCTATCTGCATCCCTGTGGCAGGATTCCCCTGCCTTCTGCCAAAAAACATGAGAGCGATATGAATTTGATTTTACAGTGGAAGAAACCAATCACAGGAAGGTTTAATCATGCTCTTCCAGAGCTACCCAGCCCTTTTGGAGGATCACAGTGAATCCAGGTGTGATCTGGGCTGGGCACTGCTGAGCTTTTCTCCCTAAGACGTGCAGCACCTGATCCATTTGCTGCTGCTTTTCTTTGGTTGGAAATGGTATTTACTTACTGAAAAAATCTCTAGGCAAAGGTATTTTTGAATTAGGAGAAAGAACAAGAAACTCTACAGAATAAACAAGTTTAAACAAAGCTGTCACCACAGGCGACTCTGCTTTAACTCTGTTGCCCACAGTTGGTCAGTGCCACTGCAGAGAGTGGCACAGCTAAAGCTGATGATTGAAAGTGCAAAAATACATTGTTAAGACAGTGGCTATTTTCACCAGCAAACTTGCAGATCTGCTACAACTGGTCTCTGCTCAGCTCTGCAGGGGAAGGCATTGGCTGCTTTCAAAATGTGGTCTCCACCGATATTCACAGGGACAGTTTTCACAGCCTTCCTTCTGTAACACTGTCAACTTTTCAAGGATACAGTGGGCACTTGTGTCAGCTCCTCTGCAAAGGACAAATAAGGTCTCAAGTGCAAATCCAGGGCATCTTTTAATAGGCCAGGACGGCAGCAGATGGTAGGAGAAGGTAGGAGAAAATTCACAACATAACCCTTCTCATGAGAAACCTTTCTAAAAAAAATTAGATTGCAGCCTTTGACCCCTTTTACATGCACAAACCCAGGTTGCAAAGCAGAGGGATGCTGCTGGGTAGTGTTAGAGGTTGGTGGCTGCTCCTCCCTACACAAACTCCCCCAGATGCTGCTGAGGAATGGAGCGGCAGTTGGTTATTATTTTTAGCCCCCCATTCACGTGGTCCGAGGATCAGATGCACATTCCCAGATGCTCATTCCACAAATGCCGAGATCTCTCCAGCCCTCACCGCGCGGATGCACAGAGCTGGCATGGCACATCACAGTGCTGGGGGTAACAGCAGGGGCTGGAGGTTCAGCTCCCCCCATCCCACAGACCCACACGTACACGTGCATGTACACGCCATCTGCTTCGCTCAGGAAGCCTCCAGTGAAAGAGGCTTTCTAGGAAACTTGAATAAATGAGCGGGAGGAAGTCAAACTGAATCAATCCATCAGGGCACGCACGCTGACGAACAGCTCGCGTCCCCCAAGGACACAGACTTGCTGGGAAGGTGAAGGGCCATGTTTCAAGGGCAGAAATCAGGCAGAGAGAGGGAGAGTAGGAGGCAGGGGCTGCCCATGGGGGGAGCAGGGTGTTGAAAGGGGGATGCAGGAGAGCGGGAGCTGGACCAGGCAATGAGGGTGAGCCAAGCAGCTGCAGTCCCTTGACCAGGCGCTGCTGGGGTGGGTACCACTTCCATTCCTCAAAGGAGAAGGTGGTCCAGGAGGGTGCAAAGAAAGAAGAAAGAAAAACAAACTCCTGAAGAAGAGAAGTAAAACAAGTGAAAAACAGACTCTCAGCTCTGTCCTGACCTCTGCAGAAGCTGGAGGGGGACTCTGACATATCTGAGGTGTGGGGAACAAACTGTGCATGTGCAGAGCATCCTCAGGATGTGCATGGTCAGTCTAACCCTGTAGAAATATGTGTGAGCTCCCTTACCCATGCCCACTCATCTCTGAATGGGCTGCCTGGCATCCAAAACGTCAAAAGAAAGTCTAAAGCCCTCACCTTCCACCCAGGGAACATTTTGGGGCAGGGAAAAGAGATGTCCAGGGTAACCCTCATCCAGGGAAGTTCTGCTGGGAGGTGATGTGGTATGGAAGTTGAATGACACCAGGCCTGCCCAACTATGAGAGATAAAACGTGATCCAGCAGCTGCAACCTCAAGCCAGACAAATGCAGATTAGGCATAAGATGTGTTTCTCTCAGGAGGCTTAATTAACCACTGGTACAGCTTTGGAGGGCTGTGATGGATTCCCCATTACTGGCAAGGGTCCCATTTGCATTTGGAGGTGTCTCTGAGCGCTCTGCTCTTGTTCAAGCGCAGATATTGATCTAGCAGCAGAACTGTCGGGGGAACAGCCCAAAACCTGGGCTCCCCAGGCCATCAGCAGTAGTGGAGCTTTCCACTACTGTCAGTTTTGGCACCAGTGGAGATTTGGGCTGGCACCAAAACTGAGAAGAGACAAAGACTGGCAGATAAAACCCAGGATACTGAAACACCTCTGATCTCAGTGGTGGATTTCAAGTGACCTTGAAACCTGTGATAAGGTGCAATGACCATGAGGACATGAACATCTCTGCTCCATGGGGGCTGTTCCCATGAAGTTATTGCTTATTTGCTCACGGCAGCACTGCAGTGGGCAAGCCACATCTTGAATGTCCAAGGCCAAAGGTGGGCATGGCTTTGCCTGCTCTACAGGCTGTGAGCAGTCTCCAAACCATCCCACTCTTCTCTTCCCTTACTCAGGGTGCTTGCACAGCTGTATGGCTGGGAGAGGCTCAGGGTGGGGTTGTGGGCTCAGGAGGACTTTTGCAAGATACTGGGGTTGCCCCCAGCTTGGGTGCTTGAAGAAAACTGCTTACCTTGCTTAATGAAAAATTGTGTTTTCTTGCAAGGCTTCTATCCCTTAGAACAGTTTCTGGTAGTTAGCTATGGAGTGAGTCACTTTTCTTTGTGCCTCAGTTTCCAAACTGGCTGAGAGGCTGAGTCTGTTCATCTTGATTCAGTCATAGCGCTCCTGAGGGAGGAGGAGAAGTTGAAGCAAACCTGGAGCCCACAGCTTCCAGGGGCAAAGCCTCACAGCTCTTGATATCACACTTCTTACCAGCACAGTCATCTTGAGAGGGTTGTTGTGATACCCCAAGAGGCTTCTAGCCCACGGACACTCAGCAACTGTGACCGCAGCGTGGCACTACATGCTGTGCATCTCCCTCAAGCTCTGCTTCTTCATGGCATGTCCGAGGCATCCCGACTTCCAGGGTTGGCTGGAGCAATCCCCTTTGGGGCAGGATCCCAGGAGCAGTGTGGTTACTCCAACAGCTCAGTGTAGCCAGCCTTGGAGGGAAAAGGGAAGAAGGGAAAAAAAGGACTTTTTCAGGTTCACAGCAAACCAGAGCATCTCTGGGGAGCAGGCAAATCTTTCCCAGATGCAGCAGGATCTCCGCATGTATAAGTGATCTCTGTAATAACCCTCATCAGGGCATGGCATTCTTCCCATAACTAAAATTTGACATACTCAGACTAGTAAGCAGAGGAAATATTTACTGCTTTTATTAATAACCTGAAGAGACCTGTGCCTTCTGTTCTTTAGCCATAAACTGCCAGCCCCATATGGAGAAGATTTTCTAATGATCCTTCAATTTTCCACAATCCTCTATCGAAATATACAGAATCATTTCCCATTTCTGCTGAAGGTCAGTAATTTCTGAATTACTGCAGCAGTCCTGATGGTGAGCTCTCGCTGTCTGCAGGTCAGGAGAACTCTCCTCCGCCAGAAAGTACAAAATGGGGATCAGGCCTTTCTGACTACCTAATCTCCTGCACAGCAAACAAGAACTACAAATACTGTGAAATAATGTCAGGAAAAAAATCTGGTTGCTGTTCCAGCCCTTAGAAAGCATTTTCCTGTATCCACTGCTGCCCTTTAAACTCCAAGCAGCTAAAGCAGGACCTGCTTTCCCAGATGACCATTGAATTTATTTCCTCTTTGTTTGTTATTGTGTCTGGGATCCTTCTCTTTGTAAAATCTGTGCACCCATAGACAAACACACAAACACAGACACATACACAGAGATCTCCTGCCCATGGCAGATCCCATTGCTGTTCTAAGGAGAAGTGTGGTCAATGACTGTTAGATTAGCCTGGGGCTGGCCCACCTGGGGTCTATCCCAGGCCTGCAGGTTGCATCTCTGTGATGTGCTGTGCCTCAGCTCCTTTGACTTGAACAGAGGAGGGATGATTTGGATCTCCTTCGCAAGGTGCTTTCAGATCTAGAGACAAGAAGAGCTGTGTTATGGTATCAGAGCCTCCCGATCCCATCATTATTTTGCATTACTTTGATGCCCTTGAAATCAAAATATCACACTGTGATTTCATTAGTTTTCAGAGAGGATATCAGCAATCTTTCTCAAGTGTGTGCATGCGTCAGGTGAGGGGCTGAGGGTGGTGGAAGTTACCTGAGATGAGTATTAATGACTAACAGCTCAAAGCTCCAACACTAGCAGTGAGAACATCTAAATCTAGATTGAGGCACTTAATTAAACCTTTAATAAACTTCCTTCAGCAAGTGGGCATAATTCTCTCTTGCTTTTTGAAACCATGAATTAAAAGAAAGAAATGTTGTCCTCTCACACTGAGGAGCATGTTACTTCTACTTTACTTCAGCATGAGTTGGTATTCAGAGAGGAAGAGTATTCAGTGTTCAGCTCCCTCATTTCATCACCCAGGGCAGCAAAATTGAAGCGCAGAAACTGATATTTCTTTGTATCAAAGTCTTGATGCAGTCAGTGTCTTTGCAGGACCAGGGCAGTCAACTGGCCGTTTTTGGCTAGCTATTTCAAGGATATGAGTCAGCTTTGCATTAGGATTAGAACTCCCCCCAGCTCTGATCAAGAATGTCTGGATGCATAGGACGGAGGTCCCTGCTGCCAGTCAAAGTGGACCCCAGCCCAGCACAATGACCCATGTTACTCAGTATTTTACCAGTGACTTTTGTAACCAATATATAAACCTTCATTTGGCCCAGCCCAGGTAGGTGGCCTTCTAGTCTTCCTGTTGCCATGGCCCTGGCTCAGATAACACACAGAAATAATAATATTAAAAATCCCTAGCATCATTAAGCTGCTATAATAATTAAATTTTAGTACTTAGCCCTACCTCTTACTCTTTCAAGAAACACAATGGCATTCCCTGACTGTGTTCATTCACCCTGCTTCTCCTTGGAGAAAAATCTATATCACATGCCCTGTTATAGAGGGAATGAATGATAACACGTCCATGGTCATCCATGCATTTCAGTGCACCAGATGGGAATATGGTATTATGTTTTAAACAGT
This sequence comes from Corapipo altera, assembly GCF_003945725.1. Lineage (NCBI taxonomy): Eukaryota > Metazoa > Chordata > Aves > Passeriformes > Pipridae > Corapipo > Corapipo altera. The sequence goes on along the minus strand of NW_020884895.1, from coordinate 1,745,504 downwards.
TTTCTGTCCTTGAGTGGCAGTCACGGTGTTCCCTGATTCACAGGGAGCTGGAAAACTGCCAGAACAGCCGCAAGCCTGCAACTAGGTCTTGCAAGTTTGGGCAGATTAGCCCAAAAGACTCCTCGGAGATCTAACCATGCTTTGAGTGATTTCTCTGTGGTTTGTTTTTTTTTTGTAATTGCACCAGAAGTGAGACATGTTATTCTGGATCTGTGGAGGGACATCTGTGATGTCTAGGCTGTGCTTGGAGCTTCAGGACGCTGAACCTCCCCAGAGATAGGCAGCAGAGCTGGTTGAATGCTACTGGTCACACAGCCAGGCAAAAGCAGAGCATGGTCCTGCTCCCTGGTGCCGTGCTCACAACAGTCTGAAACACATGTCTAGGACACAGCACAGCAAGTTTTTAGTGTGCCCTCAAAGGAGCAACTTACTGCAAAACAATGCTGCCTTCAGGAGCCTTATTGTTTCTTAAAGGTCAAAGCATGCCCAATAATACCTCAGTATCTTAAGATTTTAGCACTCTCATGAAGGCAAATTGAAAGCAATTATCCTTTCCAGTAAAACAAACCCTGAAGAACTGGGTTCTCCTTTCCCTTCTTTCCAGTCCCTTTGTTAGTGTAAACTGGACATGCTCTGAATTTAGGCTGGGGCAAGTGGAACTGGACCCAAATTCTTTTCTTTGCACCAGGGGAATGGCTGGGCAAATGGAGCTGGATTAAACTGGAATAGCACCTGCTCACTGACAAAGCCCTTACACCACCCTGGGCTCAGAGATGTCAGCAGTGCCTCGTGTGCTCTGATGTTCATCTCCCAGGAGACCAAAGCCTCCAGAGACCTGTAGGTCAGAATCTGGGGAGTCAGGCAGGATGTGGGGGTGGCCACAGGATGGCCAATGCTCATCTGCCACCCACAGCACATCCTCTGGCTGCACCATGGTGTCCATCACAGACACCCCATCCTGCCCCCCTCCCCCACCAAGAGATATTTTGAGGGCCTGTTTTGATCTCCTTTGCATGTCAGTTATGCTATTTCTGAGCATTTTTATTTTTATTGTTTTCCGGTGGTGAGCTTGTCTTACACTCTCGCCTTGATCTTTTCCACTTCCTCTCGCTTTCATGCCTCTTTCTTTCCCCGACAGGCTGATGGGTTGGGTGGTTTTGTCACAGCTAGTGGATGAGCTGTGTCCATCCCACGTTGGCCACCCCCAGTGGAGACTCCTCAGGGTGGTGGGAGTGCAGAGTCAGCCCCAGGGGTGTCCATGTGGGTGCCATCACCCTCCTGCCTAGCTGGGTGTCTCACCTGTTCCCAGCCACCACCAGCCAGTCGCTGTCATGTGGAGAAAGAAGTGTTGACTCATTAATTCTCACAATGTAGGTTATGGTTAGGCAGATGAGTAAAACATCTTCCAAATGGTGCAGCACCACAGAAAGGAAGGGTTTGCCCTTTAATCACTCAATTCCAGAAATGGTAAAACAAGCCGGGTGCTGACGAAAGGGGCCATTGGGCGACCATGTCAGCTCCCTGCTGAGGAAACCCAGCTCCCACCTGGGAAGCTTAACTTTTGTTTAGTTTGGTTACTCAAAACAGACATTCTTCATCCAAAAATGGGGAGGGGGTTGAGGGGGAGAGAGCTAAGGGGAACAGCGGTATTTGGCAGCTGAGAAGGAGAGAGAAAGAGAAAGGTGACTCTAAACTTTTTTTCAGCAAAATCTTCCTTTCTGCACCATCTATTTTTTGTTGTTGTTCAAAGTATGATTTTCCTCCACAAATCTTCAACAAGACGTTTTTTAAAAAACCTAATTTTCTAAATACCAAAGACCCTGAATCTAAGCAGGTATCGATGCCAGATCTGTTGTAATCTTAGCCTACACTCAACACTTGTGGAAGAAATGCACAACCATGAATCATCACAGTGATGCTTTAGCAGAGTTTTATTGAAGCAATTCCTGTGGTGAGATACAGGACAGAGTCTGATACGCTGACAGGATCAGCATGCACATTTCCACAGAGAAGGGGTAAAAAGCCAAGTGAAAAACCCAAGTGGTGTGAGTTCGGGACACAAACTAATGGCCAGCTGAAGACCAGCAAGCAAGCTGTGACTCAGGTAAGTACTGCACACCTGTGGCACAGGCAACTTGGATGAGTGCTACTGAAAACCTGCAGATTCAGTGCAGCAGAGAGAGTTGCAATAAACAATGAATCATTTATCGTTAGTATTGTATCATCAGGTGGTTAGTGAGGGTTTTCTCTCCAGCTAGGTTCTTGTCTTCCAGTGGAGCAGCTGGGATCAGCTGTTTGGGGAGGTGAACAAGTGGCATGCGTGCCTTGAGTATCTGAGTCAGGCTGTTCAGCCTTAGGCTCCTCTGAATAGCCCGCAGCTCCCTGCAGAAGGACAGCATCAGCACTGCCCTTGCTTACTCTTCTTCACACTCCTACTAGCACAGTGCCCCATCTTTCTTCTTCCTCTTTCCTCTTACTTCCTTCCAGTCTTACACTTAGTGGATCTGATTCCACACTGGTCTAACTCACTGTAGGACTACCAAAATGAATGGTGTCAGGCAGAATCCTCTATGGCACTTGCTGGGCTGCCCATGAGCCCTTGGTTCTAACCCAAACACAGGGCAGATGGTTAGTTAATAGGTGGCAAGTCCCCAGTCACTTCAGTTAGGGTCAGCAGTCCAAAGGGTCAATTGGGAACCAGCTGTTTATCTTTCCCAAGGCTTTGTTTCTCATTTATCACTGCAGGGGAAAGCAAGGATACCTGCAGCAGGGAAAAGCCATGGTAAAAGCGCTGAAACAACCCATGGTGCTCAGACGCAGTGATAATGGCAGTCAGAGAAGTGCTGAAGTTAGATAGCAAGAGGGAAGGGGGGTTTGGATTTACTCAGGTGTAGTTTGGACAGTCCAACCAGCTATCTCTTTCTTCCCTCCTCTTCAATCCCAAATTGGTCTTTAAAGAGAAACAGCTTTCTGGAGACTTCTCCTATACTCATGACCTGGGGCAGCCTCAACCTGAGGTAGCTCTTCAGAGTTCATGAGGCTTGAAGCCATATGCCAGGAAAAGCCCATAACAATCTTTTAAAAAAAACCCAAAAATATGAGAATATCTGCTGCAGAGGCAAATGTCGCTCTCTTTCCCAGAGAGCCCTCTCCCCAGGGCTGGGTTTGACCATCACTTTGCAAGTGTAATAAAACAGACAGGAAATTCAGGGACTGGCTTCAGTGCACAGGCACTGCCCTGCAGAGATACCCACGCCTGCCTCAGCGCTGCTGACACACAGCCTGCGAGCAGGACAGTCCCACTCATCCCCTGCATGGCCTGAGTTAATAGTGCTGTGGGGAAACAAGGTCTGTCACCTCCAGCAGGGACTGAGCTGTCACGGATGCCCCAGTGTGGGTGCCTGAAAAAGTGTGCGCAGGGTAGGTCTGGACAAAGCACAGTGTGGTGCAGACATGCCCATCAGTGCCAAAGCAAGGCAGTCCCCTTCTTCTCCTCTCACCTGCCTCTGTCACTTTTGTTTTACATCTCTCTTTAGCTTCTCACACCCTGCTCATGTCCAAAGTTTAGCAATTCATGCCTGGCATAGGTTTTTCCTGCTTTCCCCAGTCCTCTTTATTCTGTCAGATAGAAATACCTCCTGTCCCCAGCACACTGCTGTGTTGTGTCTGCTCCCCTGGGAGCACTGGCCTGGAAAGAAAATCCCAGACTAGAGATTCACAGTACCCTGCCCAAACCCAAGTACTATCCTGTCTTGTCTTCTTGGCGCTGTGATTTCTATTGAACTCTGCTGCTCTGAACCCCCTTCCCACTCACAGTCTCCATTCATCCCTCAACCACCTCGTTCTGCTTGATTTTTTGATGTGCTAACATCCCCCCCAACTTGGGTAGCTTTACTCCTCTCTTGCTGGTGCCCTCCACACAGCCATACATTCACCTTCCAACCCTGCACAGCCCTGTGCTTGCTGTTTTTCCAGCAGCTGCCCTGCACTGTCCAGTGCTGCCTCTTTGCTTGAGCAGAGCCAGGCACAAGCCCCCACTACCACACTCCACGTGTGGCTCCCCATAGCTCATCCCACCCACGGGCAGCAGCACATGCGGGGGAGCAGTGGGGATGCAGGGACAAGCTTCAGAGGGGACGAGCAGGGAAGCTCATCCTGCTCTCTCCACTACACACAGCTTAATCAGCCTCTTGCTTTTTCCAAGTGTGATATTCCCACACGGAGTGAGAGAGGTTTCAGGAAATTTCTGCTCCTCTCAAAATCACTTCTGATTTTTCTAGTAAAAGCGTCTGCCAGCCTCCTGCCGCCAAGTTGTTTTTTGGGTTTTTTTTAATACATATACGATTCAAGCTGCGTTGGCTCTACTCCTGAAGTCTGGCAGGTGCTCAGTGACATATGTTCTGTGATAAATGTTTATTACATAAGTTCATTCAAGCTAACATGGATTTTGAGATATAGTCAGCTCTCATTATACAACTTGCCTTCAAAGCTCAGTGTCCAGATTATGCTTTTTCTTGTAGGGATGTCTCCCAGGGTTTGTTTGCTCCTTCCCTGATTTAGCCAACTCTTGATTGGTTCATCAAGGTAGTTAACAAAGCACTCAGACCAACTCAGGGGAGGGGAGGAAAAGGAGCAATTATAGCTTCAGCTTGTTCCAGCTCATTATTTTAATCACTGTGTATCATATTTGGCAAAAACATCTCTCTACAAACATTAAAACTTCAGAGCTGTCATCGCTTAGAAACAAAGGGTCTGGTTTTGCCAGTCCCCAAACATCAGTCCTACCTTAGAGCTGAATTGCATCAGGTTGTTATCACTGTGTCTCTTTGGAGGAGTTCCTCCTGATTCCTGCTGTTCCAGGGCTATGGATACAATTCACACTGTCTGAGATTTCCAAATGTGTTCATCTTCATCCCGGCTCTTCTAAAAACTTCTTATTATTGTTTAATCTTATTTTAATAGAATCCAGTCACTTTGTGGGCTGGTCTTTGGATGGATGAAATTACAAGTGCTGTAGTATAAAATCCTGAGCATCCTGTGCAAGTCCAGGGCAATACCGGTATCGAATTTCTCCTCTTAATGTGCATCAGATGGCAAAGCATCAGGATAAACTCTGCTTTGGATGAGGAGTTTGGAAATGGCAGGAGTCAGAGCTGCCTTTGGGCTGTCTCCCATGTCCTCAAGTTTGAACCTCTCCCTGGGCTTCACAGAGTCTCAAACTCATTTGACTCACCATGTTTTGGCAAGGTGCACAGATTAGGTGCATGCCTGTGTCCAGAAGCAGGGTGGTGTGCCACTCTGGGGAAAAGCCTTAGCCTTGGTTGTAAAAGTTTTGTGTGGGGCACAGATCTCCATGTTAGCTCTTAGGGATCAGGTTGATCTTACATGTTATCACTCTTGATGTGCAAATGCTTGTGCAAACTGGATGAATCACATACATTTTGCAAACATCTCGTGACTCTGTACTCTCTGGTGAGTTCAGCCTTGCCAAGGCAGAGCTGGGTTTTGGAAGGTACAGCAACAACGAATGTGACTTTTTCTTCCACCATTTGGGAGACCAAAATGTCACGACTGTCTATAGCAGATAAAGTCCCGCCCCTTTGCCCAGGATGAGCCCTCTCCAGTGAGGCTACCAGAGCTCAATGAAGAGGAAAGCAGGTTTTTTTACACTTAGTCAGTTAGGGCCAGCAGTAGCAATAAATATTTTCTAGTCGACACGTGTCTTAGCTGGCAAATTCTGAAGCAAATCCAGGGTGGACAGGTTGGTGCTAAGTGCCTGTGCCTCTCTAGGTCTGCAATCCATGCATTATCCTCCTATCCTACATTTGTTGTTCAAGCTCTTAGTCAGAAACAAACCCAAACCTGAAGACGCGGCAGATCTACAGATGGGAGGTTTACAGTTAAGGGACAGCACTGGGCTATGACATGTGGTTAGAGTTACGATGTATGCCTGGGCTATTATGGTTGAAGGGACAGGGTCTTTTTAAATACAGCTGCATTAGATAATATGTCAAGCCTTCACTGAATGCACCAGTTTTAGTAAGACGTGTGCACGTTATTCAAAGAATCTAAGGTTAAACTTGCTGAGCTGTAAATCTCTGTGACTGGCATGTACTGCAATTCCAGAGTGTCCTGAAGCACGCCTAGTAAAGGAGACATGGGGAGGATGTCACCCTTAGAATCAAAAGTCATTCTAGATCAAAAATGCAGACTGGAGAATTTCAGCTGCCTCCGCTCGTGCTTTGCCTTGGGCTGATTATTATCAGCCTCATGTTTTGGAGGTTTGGAAAGGGTAAAATGTGGTGGACAGAGGAAAGAGGATGAAAAAAAGGAAGAAAGGAGTATTAGAGGGAAAGCAATGTTACCAAAGACCACAGACTGGTCTTTGGTTTCTCTTGTATCTTTGGGAGGAATTGGCTGACCTTCCTGCTAGATAATTCACAGCGGAGAGCACAGAGAAAACATCTCCTCTGCAAAGAGGAGGAACCCAACCAGAACAGCTCACTCTTGAATTGAGTACAGATGCAATGGGTGGCCATGTCAAATGGATTTGGGCAAAGCAAGAGGTCAAGAATTGTGCACTGCATCATCCCTTTTAGAGAATTCCCTCAGAAAAGGCTATGGAAAACAGAAAAATTTATCTGAGTTAAATCCCAGCAGGGAGAAACTGGCTAATACGGAGGGGCAACTTGGCACAGTCAGTCCCAGAAGCGCTGTGGGATCAGGGTTTCTCTTCTGGGACAAGGTCATGCTGGAAGCAGGGATGGGAGCAGCAGGCAGTGGTGAGGTGGGACAGGAGCTTCTCTGGAGACCATATGTCTTTGCATGATCTAGAATTAAATAAAATAATTAAAAATAATAAACCAGCACCACAGAAAGATCTAGATAATTAACCTGTCTCTCCCACGAACTTCTCCTGCCAGGCTGCCCCGCTCTTTGCTGTAACTGGTGTCCAGCCCCTAAAGAAGTCAGGAAGCACCTGCACTGGCATTTGCATGCACTGCAAGCTTTTAGAGGCAAGGACCTTCCTTTGGTGGCTTGTGCTGGCAGCCTTCAGAGCCAGGGGTCCTTGCTGGGGCACACCTGCAAGGCAAACCTTAGCAACCAGGTGTCCATCTCAGCTACTCGGAGGTGAAGCATCTTGTCTCTGGCTGGGCAGATGACTCAGACTCAGAGTAAATTAGAGTTAGCTTGGGTGGAAGTGTGATGTGAGTGTCTAGCCATCACTTGTGAGGAGGGTAAATCACATTGTCACAACCCCATTAAGAATGACGCGGCCATTCTCCACCCTCAGAGAATTTGGCCCAGACCTTTTCAGTCGGATCCTTTTGGTAATTTGATTTCCCTCTGCATTAAAGACATTAATGTTACAAGCGCCTTAGATGCTGATGTGACACGTGGGCCAGTGGTTTTCCACATGCTGACATTCAGCCCCTCTGAGAAATGTCCCAAACACCAAACTGCTTTTGGAGCATCCTTACCCCAAAGAGAGCTGTCACAGTGCTGAAATTATAGCTAAGATCACTCTTTAGAGAATCAATTTGCCAGACAACCCTTATCCTCGGGGAATATGACATTAGCATGGTGTCTATCATCAGTCAGTCTGCTGCTGAGGGCTCCCTGATCTGCAGGCATTTGAGTATTCCCCAGTCTGAAACAGGCCACTTAAAGCATTTTAAAACTCTCAGATTCTGGGAAATCCAGTCTAAATTTTTCAGGAGGGACACTGAGGAATGAGACTGAGAAAGGTATCGCTGGAGATGTGTCTTCAGGACTTGCAGAACCACTCACTACAAAGTGCTTCAGGGCTTTGTGAGCTTAGGTTAAGTTCACAAGCCCCATGAAAAGTAAGTGAAAATTATGATGTTGATTTGATGTTTTCTTGGTTTTCCAGAGGGAGCAGCATTCAGGCTTTCTTGCTGAATGGACGGCTATGTTCTCTTTCAGGCATGAAGCAACTCCTGTTGTCTCTCTCATAAACAGGTCTGGCAAATACTTGGGTTTGCTGCAAAGCTTTGGGCTTAAGCTTTCCAAAGGCAACTCTTCATCATGAGGCCTCCATGTCTGGGATGCTTGGGCAGAGCTCACAGGAGCAGTCCCTCCTTTGGAGAGTGCTGAGCACCAGGTCTCCAACTGCTGCATCCTTCAAAGATCCCTCCAGAGAGATGCCTCAGACACAGAGCCTCTTAAAGGTCTGGTCAATCCTGAAAAGCCTGGTATGACTGTAGGGTGACTTCACTCTCTCCCAGACCTTTGCTCTTGCTCACTCAGCCCCATCTTCCAAACCATCATTAGTTTTCAGCTCTTTGGTGAATTCTTCTCTCACATACCTTTGCTCTACTGACTTTCCTACTCAGGATGTGGATGCAGGAATCAGCCAAGAGACTGGTTGTGGTGGATTAGGCATTAAGTCATTTGCATTTCCTCACCACTGCCAATTACTAGTATTGCAGCAAAACACAAGGTGCACACACCGACTGTGGCTGCTGCTCCTGATGGGAAAACCAAAAGGGAGCACTCCTTCCGTCACAGCATTCGCTGCACATACAAACAGCAAGTCCCTGCATGTTTTCAGGTTGTTTTGAGTGCCTCTCCTTCCTCACAGTGATGTGCAGGTTGTACTAACCACCCTGGGTCCCACCACTGCACTGCACTGCCCTTAAAAACAGTTTGGGGTTTGACCAAAGAAAAAACACCTTCCTTGGGAAGAGCTGATATGCAGGGAAGTGATTTTGTCAGAGTTGCTTGCTTAAGCACGTGGAGACGACCGCTCAGGGTCAGCCACAGATAACAAGCCTTCAGATGACAAATGGCAGTCCTTGGCTGTACAGTAAGGGGTGTATGTTCCCAGCATGCTCCCTCTGAATTATTGCAATGGTAGCACTCACTTCCCTTCTCTGGGAAAGAAACAAGAGCAAAGCAAGCAAGAACTAGCAGCAGATGGTCCCTCCTGTGCCCAGATCGTTCCAGCCAAAACAAATCTACATCCCCAGCTGAAGGGAAGGGTACAGGAATAGAACAGGAGTGTGACTCAGATCCAGTGACTCAGACAGCAAGGCAAGGGGAGAGAGGGAGGGGGAGAGGCAGAACCTGGCGCAAGAGCCTCTTACGGATGACAGTGATTATTGCTATTATTCCTGCGAGTGCTTGCGGGCACTGACAACTCTCACTCCTGTTCTCTTTTTTAGGGTTGTTTTTTAATTTTTTTTTTCCTGTGTCTCTCTCTTTCTCACTCTTCCCTTTTGTGGGAAAGCTGTGAGCACCCTGCTCTGCATCTTTATCTGTTTGTGAGCTGGTAAATAGCCAGCCAAACACTTGTGTGCCAGATATCAGATAGGCTCAGCTGTTTGCATGCCAGCAGAAAATGCCACATGCCCATCTTCCCTCTGTCAGGGCAGTAGCCTGTGAGATTCCAGGCATGGCCCCATCTTGCCTCTCCCCTCTCATCCCCAGCCCACTGGCCTGGGGTGCTTTTTCCATGTGCCTTCCCACAACAATGATTGTGAACGAAGATGATGTTTGCCCAACCTTAGCAAGTCAGATTTTGACTAATGAAGCTCAAGTGCTGAACTGTTGGTTTTATTCTGTTGGGGCTGCCAGGCAGGTCAGATTAGCCACTGCCACTTACTCATGCCTAAGATGTTTTTGTGGCCCTTGATTTTACCACAGAGGGGTGGATTCACATCTTGATACCCCGTAGATTATATGAAAGGCTCTGCAAAGCTCCTGAAAAGCACTATCACTAGAAAAACTAGGCCATTGGGTGAGATCATGCATTAAGCACTAGGGGCTGGCTGAACAATCTGTCCCAGAAACCAGCCTTGGATTAGTGCTGTGCTGTGCTCTGGCCCTTGGCACAAGCACAGGTGGGACGAAGGGCCCAGATCCTGCCTGGCTGCACTGAAGGAAAATTACCCTGTGGAGCAGAACATCCTGCCTTGCCAGGTACCCTGGTCCTGGGCACAGGGTGTCTGAGCAGTGAGCAGAATGTCCTATGGAAATGCACCGGCAGCATTTCTGTTTCTCCACCTCCATCCCAGGTCATCCTCTTGATGTCTTCCCCACCAACCACCAGGCAGAACTCAAAGGCTTCTGAGTTGTGTCAGACCCCAAACTGTTCCACACTAACCCCACTGAATGGGATCTATTCCATGGCAATATGCTCCATAAGGACTGGCATTGTATGTTAATGACTCTTCAGCAAAGTCCACAGTGAAGATATATGGTTCACACATGCAACTTGTGCGCTGCAGTTGTGTCAATTGGGATGTTTGGAAGAGCCATAATGGTTGTGAAACATTGATCTCATTGACTTCCAGCTAAACCAGGTGCCCTAAACTGTGCAGACTGTGACTGTGGCAGGTGTCCCATGTATTGGATTTCATGGGTGACAAGCACCAGAATATATCTCTTTTAGGACACAGAAGTATTTGAATACACCAGCCTCTCTCCTGAAGTGGGTCCTGTGACTAGTATAGTGACTCAGGACTCAGCAGAGCTGGCTGCTAATTTATGGTTTACTCATCATGAATGCAGACACAGGCACCTGAGTCCTAAACTGAAGAGTCCTCAGGGACAGAGGCAATGCACAGACATGAGCATGTGCTGGCCCACGCACTGCTCACCAGCCAGCGAGGAGCTCAAGAGAGCCCTGTGGTCACTGGCCCAACCAACACATCTGGGTTGAGGGAATAGGACCCAAAATTGGAGGACCCCTGCCTGCTGGGTTTGGGGGGTTTTCTCCCATGGGTAGCAGAGATGGAACGCAGAGACTGTTATGTCAGAGCTTGGGTCACTTGCTGAGGGGCATTAGCCCAAGGAATTTGAAAGGAAGAGACAGGTTGAATTTATATTAAAAAAAAATTTATATATATATAGTTATATAAACTATATAGCTATTTTTAATTTTGATACTCACTCTGGGTTTCATTTAACTGAACAGGATACAGGAGGTAAAACATTCTTGATAGCTACATGATGTGAAGGCCCAGTGAGCCGTCACACATGAACAGCTTCCCCCTTCTTTGCATGTGCTGGTGAGGCCTTGACCTGTTATAGACCATGGCAGTGCTATATTTTCACACATATAATGTGCTGCTTTTTTAAAAAAAGTGATTCAGCAGTAATGCAGACTGCATGCACGTGTGAGTAACTCAAGGGGAACTTTAACGTAAAGCCCCTTCTCCCCAGTAACTCCCCCAGCCCTGCTATGGGCATGAAAATATAGCAGGTTTTCTTCTCTTTATGTTCTTGACCACCTTGTACAATGCTCTACAGAATGAACTGCCTAAATGATGAAGGATGGAGGAAAGATCACAAATCTTAGGGTCAGGCCATCAATCTCCTGCTGTCCATGTTGGGAGAGGAGTGAACCTTCCTTTCCCAGCCCAAGCTGATGCCTCAGAGGCATAACCTTTACAAGCAGATATACTACTGCATGATCTGATGCTGTATCTGCCACACTGTTATACCCAGAGGCTGTTTCCAGGGGAAAGTTTGCATGACCTAGATACAATTTTGTGGTTCTTGCAGGGAAAATAATGTCTGAAGTCAAAACATTCAGGTGGGAATTAGGGGTTATTCTACATCAAGCTCTGGCACAGGCTTCCTATGTAAGTTCACCAAGCAACAGGGATGCTAACTATGGTGACATCCAGATCAACAAGGCATTTTATATGAGAGTGGATTGGTACCAGAGACTGAGACAGTGTAGGTGGGGGGGAATCATTACCTTGTGTAATCTGACCCATAGAGTGCATAACGATTGCTTTTGCCTACCTTCCCCTTACCAGTGCTCTGTGACTTGTGCTCTCCCAAAGCATGTCTTCCAGAAAGGTGTTTAGTCATGATCTGAAGATACCAAGAGAAGGAGAAGCTGCCCCTCCCTTTGGTCATTTGTTCCAGTGGTTAATCACCTCTTTGCTAAACACGTGCACCTTGCAGCTAATTTGAATTCGTCTAGTTTCAGCTTCTAGCCAGTGGTGGTTTGTGTTTATGCTATTCTCTACTACATTAAAAAGCCCTGTCCCACTCACTGTTTTCCTACGATGAAATTACTTATATGCTGATCTTAACTCACCCTTCAATTTTCCTCTCCTTCCCCCTTTGGGTGCATGAAACAGATCGAACAATTTCGGTATCTCGCTCTAAGGCATTTTCTCTACTCCTTAATTCATTTCTGTGGCTCTTTCCTGCCCTCACTTTAACCACCTTTTGAATATTAAAATGTGAGCCCCAGGCCTGGTTGTGTTATCATATCCACTTTAGTCTCAGCGCTTTATGTGGAGGCAAATTAACCTCCCTGATCCTACTTACTACTTTCCCTGTGTGCTTAATCCCAGGCAGCCCTTGCCCCCGCTTGCCAGGAGAGGTGTCTGCGCTGAACCACTCATCCATAATGACCTCCAGCCCTCGTTCAGGAGCTCTGCTACATGCAGCCAGTAGTGCTGGTAAGGAACAAACTCCCCTCCTCCTCCCTCCAGATACCTTGGAGTGTGGGCTGCAGGAATGCATTGCAAGTGAGCCCTGCTTATGCAGGGGTCACCATCCCCCGGCATGGCTGCCTCTTCAACCACCTTGCCAGCAAAGAAAGGGATCCATGCCCTTTGTCAGCACCCATTTTACATTGTCTTCCTGATTGCTGATTAAAAAAATACAGGGTAAAGCAGGACTGAGTCCCAAACCTGCTTGGAATTTGTTGTTCGATGATGAGTCCTCACTGACAACAACATTTTGAGATCTGTCAGTTATCCAGCTCTCAATCTGTCTCACATATCCTCTGGTTCATACTATTCTGTGCTATTTTTTAAGCAGGATGTCATGGTTTTAGCTCAATCCCCTTGTAGAAAATCTAAGTATAGCATATCTGCGTAGTTACTTTTATCAGGCAACTTTGTAATCTCTCAAAGAACTAAATCAGGTTTGTTAAGTGCTATTTTCTCTACAACAACATTGAATCACATTCACAGAAGGGAATGCTAACAAGCTATTAATTTTATTATTATTAAATTTATTATTCCTATTCCTCTTATAGTTTTTTATAGTCATCTGCTGTCCTCACCTAACTGGGTGAGAGACCAACCTATTGTTGGTCTCTTGGATGTTGGTTCTACCAGTAGAATCGCCTAGCAAGATCACAAAGTACCCTGGCTTAGCTGACCCTGAGGGGATGGCAGTGCCCTGGTGAGTGCTGTGCACAGCAGTGGGTTTGCATCGGAGAGCATGGCCCAAAGCAACTGGTTCTTACAAGGCACCGGCCAGACTGTGGCTGCTGTAACAGGGGTACATCTCTGCAGGCCATCTCTTGGGCTTGGGCATGTACCACCAAACCATGCTTACCTGAAACACCAGCTCCGGGACAGGGAGTGGGAAAGGGCTCCGCCCCTCCCTGCTCCTTCCACCCTCCTCTAGGTGGTCTGTTGATACCTGATCAGGAGGATACCATGACTTCATTGTGATAAAGATCTGGAGGAGAAAGGAAAAAGGGATGTTCTCAGGTGTTGGATGCTGTCTTTCTTGCAGAACTGACGAAGAGTGGCTATGTTCAAGTCCCTTGAGTCAGCCCAACTTTATCATGCTACAAAGCAAGGCAAAACATTTGAGTCTGAAGTCTAACTGATCAAGTGAGCATCCCATGGGTTTCTAACACTGCCCTAAGATGACCTGCTTGGTGATTTTGCTCTGGTGAGTGTTGCAAAAGTTTGTCTCTCCTTCGCAACGAGGATGCACTGCAGGGAGTCACTGGAAGATTGTGCAGCACCTGCATGGAGCTAGTCCCCTTCTGTGTGGGATGTGTTAGCAGCTGAAGAGCTGAGCTCCTGCTTTTCTTTATGTGCTCTCCTGACTCAGCCAATCTGTGTTACAAGCACAGCTGCACTCAGGAGAAGAATATTTTATAAAGAGAGTTCGAACTGGCTCTTCAGCTGTGGTAACTTTTCAGCTACCACCTCTGAAGCACGTCCTTCCTTCCTGATGGCCACGTCAAATGGTTCTGCAAAGACACTGTGGAAAGAAGGCCCAGATATGCAAAATTTGATAGCCACCTCTACTTCAGAAATGCTGTTCTCATCACTTCCTGTCTTTGTATGATTATTAGCAATAAAACATGTTTGAGGGATAGGCAGAATATAATCAGTTAGAAGAGAAACATTCCAGCCAATGCCTTCTGAACACTCCAGTATGTCACTGGCCTTAGGATCATGGGGGACTGGGAGGACAGATTCTATTTTACTTTCCTAAGAAGATAGGGGCTCTCATGATTTATGTCACAGTAACCAAGATCTAAAAAAATATGCCATGTTTCCACTGAAATTTTCTTTCTCAGATGTGCCAGCTGCTCTTTTTCACACTTTTGCTGCACATTTACGAGAGCGAGAAGGAATGCACACACATACATGCACATACACACAGCTGCAGCCGTGAGACCAGCCTGGCCTTAGCCCACACAGTGCTTTTAAGCCCAGAGATGTATTTAGCTAGAGCAGAAGAAAGAAAAAAAAATTAAAATTAAAAATGGTTGGTGTAACTCTGTCTGGATTCCCAAACACCTGCACCAGGGTTTCCTGATATTTCTGCAGACATGTGCATCAGAGATACAGCTGCCACAGTGCTCACACAAGACTTTAACTTTCATTTGATTGTGACTCTATTTTCCTTTCATTTTCTCTTACTTAAAACAGAGCTGAAATTTCACGTACACCCAGAACTGTAATGGTTGCAGTCCATGCTTGAGAAAAGTATCCAAGGCTATTATACCAGTTTAACATCATTTAGGCAAAGGGCTGCAAGAGGCTGTATGTGCTCTGTCAGTTTAGTTGAATTTGAATACATGAAGAACAAGCTTAAACCACTCTAGCTGTAAGGGATTTTAAATAAGACTGAACATTTGTGTACAAAGAAAGCCTAATTTGATGATGTTGTAGCTTTAGGAAGGGCAGACCTTTCTTGCTGTTTTAAGGGAAAAGATAAATTTTAATTTGTGATATTTTTATTCCATCTGCAATATTTCTTGCTTGATGAGTACATTATTTTATCAGATGCTGAGGACATAAATAAAATATCAGGGCCAAATTCTCAATTGAATACATTCAAACATTCAAACCGTCTTTTCTCCGGCAGGTATTCCTGAGGTGTTTAGAGTCTTCTGACTTTTCTGGGGCATGACAATACTCACTACTGTGGTCTCTTACTGAAAAATGCCCAGTTATACCACAGCTGCCTCAGACAAGTAGTGCCAGGAGTGAGAAATGCAGGCCAGGCAGCCAGTTCATTCATCTTTCTCAACTTAGAAAAAAGAGAATGGGGACTACCACTTGGTGTTTCTACATGGTTTCACTCTCTGGTTCTCATGAGGTAGCAAAAAGCTGAACATTCTTTAGAGGAAGTCAAGCAAACAATTTCAAGGAGATTTTTTAAAAAACAAACAAAGAAAAAACCCCACAGCAAAACCAAACAGCAACAGCTGAAATGTTTCTCTTTATCTTAGAGATTCTGTAAAAACCCTTGCTTAACTAAACCTAGATTTGGGACCTACACCAACCTTAGAGTTTCCTTTAATTAAAACATCATTCACAGTTCAACTTAGGAAGAAACACAACAACAACAAACACAAACTTCAGAAAACAAATGAAATGACATCTGTTCTTCAGGCAAGGCTCCTTTGTCCTGAATTCTAGAGAGCTGGTTATTTCAGGAGAGAATTATGTGAACAACTAAGATTAAACAGAAGCAGCAACACACCCTGACGCAAGCTTGAGGGTGTTGAAATCGCTCTGCTCTTCTCCCCAAAGACATTTCAGATCCCATTTCTTGAATACTGTTTATGTCGAAAGCGCTCACATTCTGATTTCCTCTACAGCCAGTTCGCTGCTCTTTGCAGTCTCTAAAAGCATCATCAAGCGTTTCCTCATTAGATAATATCATCACACACCCTAATGATTAGGCTCAATGAGTCACCTTCCTTTTTAGAGCCCTGTATTCAATCCAGAATTGTGTATCCTCTCTCCCTTGAAGAGAACTCCCTCCACATAGAGATGTCTCAGGAGACCAGCCCAGCTGTAGCAACAAGTTCATTAGCCAGCCCATTGTGGTGGATACTAAAACCCCTCTGTGTGATGGCAGAGACAACCAGACTGGTGTCAGGGTTAGGGGTGCTGTGTGCTGGGAGCAGTGCAGACACTTCAGAAAGGGGAGCTCTTGCCTTGAAGAACTCTGAACTCTGAAAAGTGAGAAGCCAGCTAAGTGGTTAGTGAAGGACTTTAGGGATCAAGAGGACATTAAACAATCAGTGTAATTGTAAGGACTTGGGATGAGCAGAGAGAAGGGGCTAAATACACCAAGTCTATGGGGAAGGATAAGAAAGAAGAAAATGCTGAATTGAGACAATGAAACTTTTGTAGGCAACAAAGCAGAGGCTACTAGAAGAGGAAAAGGGATGGGTTCCTCCTGTTTGATTACAAAAGCCTTTTCCTGTCATCTTGCCTGCAGAACAGGTTTTATTATTTGTCTCATTTTTTAATTTCAGGTGGCATTAACAGTAATTATAAAAAATAATGGTATCTCTATTGGCATATGCAATATTTACATTCCAATAAAAATCTACAATTTGTAGGCAGAGGCCAGGAAGGTTTTTCCCTAGAGTCTGTGGCTGGCAGAGGGGACTGGTGGGGCACGACAACATCCTGTGGCCACCTGCACAAGCAGCCAGCTTGGCTGGGACAGCAGCCAGGCAGGGAAAGCCTGTCACTCTCACAAAAGTTTTCATCAAAGGGCTTTCCTGCCCTTCCCCTCCATCACTAGTGAGTGGTGGACTCTTCAGGACTTTTTCTGGTTTCATGTATTTTTATTTTATAAACATTGCAAAAAGCAGATACTTCCCTGGAGAAATCGCCATTTGCATCCTCTTGCTCACAGATATTTGATAGGGCTCCCCTCTTGGCAGCATCTGAATGCCTTGTGTTTTTAATTGGGTTCATACTCATATTTACCCCTCCCATGCAGGGTAGTTGTATGCAGGTACACAGGGCTGAAACAGAAGCAACCAAGTCCAAAATATGAATCAAGAAGTGGCCTCCTCAGGTGCCATGTCTCAGCCTGAAATATTCTGACAACTTTTAGCTCTTGAGGCATCCATATTTCTGCTTCTGCCCTTACAACAAACACAGCAACTAGCTCTTGGTAGTGTTGAGCAGCATAGCCTACACATCCAACATCTCAAAACTAAGTGGAGAAATGCTTTAACTTCCAGTAGGACACTTTCTAGATGTTTTCTGAGCACAGCTTGCACCAAACAAGCTGCTCCCCTTTTAGGGACAATGTTTGCATGTTCCTTCTTACTCACCCTCTCACTGATAGGATGTGCCACCATGTGGGAACACATCCCCACTGCCAAGCTATAGGTTGCCCAGGCATGACTCCCTGACTCTCCTAGTGAAGTGGTGACTCACTTCAGCCTCCTGGTTAAAGAACTCATGATCATCCTCTCCACGATCAAATGTAGTGTATTTCTTCTATGCACGGAATCATAGAATGGTATGATCATTTAGACTGGAAGAAACCTCCAAGATCATCAAGTCCAATCATCAACCTGAAACAGCCAAGCCCACCACTAAACCATATCCCTAAGTGCCACATCTACACATCTTTTAAATATCTCCAGGGCCCACTGTGAATTAGGTACCTCCTCCCCTTTCTACACCTGGTTCCTGGAAACCTTCCACCACCACAGGGGGTTTTATAGCAGAGGGTGGAGATGTGGGACCAATAGCCCTGTATGACAAGTATCTATTCACAAATGAGCCCTCCTCTTCAGCTGCTGTGGCACAGAGTGATAGAAAGGTCCCCAGTTTGGAAGTCTGAGTGCTGGTCACAGAGAGAAAGGCTCTATACCCTCTGCTATACAAGCCATGCAAAATGAGCTTTGAATGAAGGGTTACTATAAACATATTCTGACAGCTCTTGCTGAGGACAATAGCTTGCTCAGAGCTTACGTGTACCCTTCCTCTGTCTCTCTTCCCCTGGGGGAATGGGTCCCTCTAAAGCTGCCTTCCTCATGCTGCTGACGACTTATGGTCCACTTGGCTCTTTGGACCCAGGACATTTCTCCCTAAGAAGGAGAGTTCTCTTCCACTCCCATCCTTTCTTAAGCATCGCTTAGGTTTCATTGTTTTCATCATCAAAGAAGACCTCTCAAACACTGTCCCAGTAAGTCCTGCCCAACAGAGGAGGTTTTGTGCCATGCAAACTGGGGAGAAGGCACAACTGCTCTGTTTTGTGCCTGTTCTGCCTTGATAATTTTTTACTCCCAGTCATCCCCCTCCTCCTAGGTCTTTTCTCCAGAGGAGGTACTCTTGTCTCCCTGTCATTGTTTCATAGACACACGCTTAGAGATTTCCCAATGGTAGTATGTGGCAACAATGAATCCCCAGTGCACGGAAATGCACATGAAATTGTATTAGTCACACACAATTAGGCAACGCAGAGTCACCATGCAATCAGGGGAAGCCTAGATGCAGATTATTGAGGCGCAGAGGTTTTTGATGAACCATATTGTCACCCCAAAATGCTATTATATGAGAAATAAAGCATTTTCCCCGAAAGGGGCTGTACTGGCCAAATTTTTCAATTTGAATTACATTTTAAAGGTTGGAAATTGCCCTTTTATCATTTCTGAAATGAAAAATTAATTTCATTCAAAATTACTTTTGATTTCACAATTTAAGCTCATGAGTTTTTTTTTTAACATGGCTAAATACAAAACACTTCAAAATTATCAAAACGAACCAGTGTTGATTGCCCCCGTTGAGCTTTTTTTCACACTTTCTTTATAAAAATGCTCATCATCACCTATATTTGCATTTAAGGAAAAATGTTTAAACAAGGAAAACATTTGCAGGACAGAGCAATCATGAGTGGCTCAGCTCTAACGCAACAGCAATTTCACCACCCCCTTGTTACGTGACTGTGATATGCCATCTTTTCTTCTTGACATCTTCCAGAGGATTCTTGCTTTCCTTAGGAGAGGTTCGTGGCTATGCAGTATTTACAAGCTGCAAATCCACACCAGACCTTTCAAGACACTCGCTAGTCCACACAGAGATTGAGGAAATGGATGTGATTTGATTTGCCCAAGCTGAGTGGGGCCTCAGTGGGGCTCAAATGGCTTTGACAGAGCAAAGAGAGACCTCTGCGTTTTTTTCAGTCTCCAAGTGAGATTTCCAGCATTGTTTCAAGGCTGCAATCGGCGAATTACCCATCATTATAATTCCATTATAATAACTGGAGGCATGTTCAGTAGCTCAGCATGTTTCCCAGGGGTGGAATGTCACAGGCATGTCATTGCACATGCCACAGGTACTGCTGGTCAAGATGTTGCCTGAGACACAGGACCTCCCCCATGGGGGGCTGGGAAGGCAGCCACACATGCCTGAAACTTCCTGCGCGGCACCTTCCTGACTTCTATGAAGCACTCTCTTTGTAAAACAGAGCCAAGATTCACTGAAGCAACTAGCTACCACCCTGACCAGTGTCACCTCAGCACTTCCTTGGACCAGCCCCTCCATCTGCACCCCTTGCCCTTTGGACTATACTTACCCAACATGCCCAACCACCACAGCAAGGCCACCCTTGCAGGAGAGCCTGTGAGGTCCCTGGGCACTGCAAAGGTGTCTGACACCATTTACACCCTGCAGTCCTTGGATGCTCTGTGCACTTTCAGGAGCTGTTGGAATGGGGAGCAGCAGCAATAATTACAGAGCAGCAAAGAGGAATTGCTGGGATCATGCTCATAGGTCCTGCTTGCTTTTGAACTTCAGCCAATGAAGAGTACATGGCTTTAGCGGCCTCAGGGTTTTGCTAATGGGATGTATTGGAAGTTTTATCAGGTCAACTTTGATAGCATAATGTTCATGCTCTTGAGTTACCACAGAACATTGGACTGTTGGCGGGTGCCTGAGTTAAGAGGCCTGTGCACACCACCAACACTGAGAGTAACTTGCTCAATCTGGGAACAGATGCCAAGGAATCTGGATCCCAGTCTTTTGCCTTCTTAAACCACCAGTTTTCCTCCTTCATTGTAGAGAACAATTTATAACCTACCAAGAGACACTGTGTCTGATGCTGACCAGAAGTCTATTCAAAAAATCTTGCATAACATGGGTGAAAGCAAAACTACAGTGTGTAACAAACCAAGGTAATTCCAAACACAGTAAAAACTGAAAGACTGGGATTTCCCTAAGACAAGTCTCATGTGCCTAGGCTTCACAGGAGTGAGGTGACAGCTAGAAAAGAAGGCTGTAGTGCCTAAACAAGCCATTGAGAATATGACAATAAACAATTTGGTTTGAATTATCTTGCATTCAGTATTTTACAGTAGGAACAAGACAGAGCATAAGACAGGAAATGCAGAGTAAAAACTCACTAACCACAAGTTTTTCCCAGTAAGAATAAAAAAAAATTTAAAAAACCCAACAGCATTAAACCCCAAAATATTTAATGCATGTTCTCTTTTGAAATATTCTTGTTTCAAACGCAGGAGGCAGGGCTGCTCACATGCCCAGCTGGCAGCATGTCTCCTCCGCTGAAGCAAGAGTTATATCGGTCATCTGATTCCCGTCTTACATAATACAGAGCTCTGCCTGGCCATGATGCAGCTGGAGAAGGGAAAAATAACCAGAGCTTTGCTGAAACACACTTGTAACAGTGGGGCCTTAGTGTTGGTTCACCACGGTGTTTCCAAAAGTTAATTTTAGTAAAGATACACAGGGTGTTCAACAATATCAAGTGTCCTCTCCTCCAGCTGTAAAAATTAACAGGATGTTAATTGCTCTGAAGTCATTTGTTCATGGACTCATTCCTCCATGCGGGCCATCCCTTTCAGAAAGTCTAAGCTTGTGTGCCCTGGGTGACCTGAGAGGTAAAGTGCTCACATATGTAGACACACACACACATAGATGGATACTTGTCATGTGTACACATTTTGTATGTCGGCTCAGGGAGCAAAGGTCTCCAAAGAGCCCCCAGCTGTTACTTGCACAAAGAATATCTCCCCAAGGCAGTCTGGCCAGGTCTTATGCCCCAAGATCCCTGGTCCTCAGAGGATCAAGGGCAGAGTCAGGGCCCATCTCTGGTGTAGATGAAAAGCACAAAAAATATTTATTGTTTTGGCTCTTCCCTGGAGTACGGTACCCTTGCTCAGACAGTCTCCCACACCACTGCCTTGCCCACGTCTTGTACCCACAGTTTCTCCAAGCATTCTGGTTAACAAAGCCAGCCTGACCAAGAGGAAATTAAGCTCTTCTCTTTTTTTTTCTTTCCTTTTTTTTTTCTTTTATCAATCATTCATCTGTCTCTCTTGTCCTGTCACCACAGAGAAGATGTGGTTGCTGGATCCTGAGGTTGCCTCTCTCTACCCTCTGAAGCAGCCATAGAGGATGGTGCAGGAAGAGGAACAGCAGGAATTCAAGCCCAGACACAGTGTTGTCTCACAGCTTTCAGTTGCTGGATCCTCAGTAGTCCTTAAGAACCCTTAAAGTACATGTAGGTTTGTGAACCTGCCCTGTTTCCATGCTTGTAAGAGTCCTTGTTTGTTTTTCTTATGGTGGTCTGCAGTGTGTAGCATGAGTGCTAAAGGGGAGCAGCATAAGCACTTTCTAGTGATTGGAATTTTTCTTGTAAAAAAAGCCCCAAGCAGCTTGCTACTGTGTAGGCTACACATAGGAGCATCCCACTTCACTCCAGAGTTGGTTATCATTTAAATAGGAAAGCATTCATCAAGAGTAAGGAAAAACGTCTTTTCCTCACTCCCATTAGCATCAAGAGCTCAAGGAAATCTTTCTCACAAAAGAAGACTTGAGGCTTTCTCCTAATGCTGCCTTTGATGTGCTGTGTCTTTTCCTGTCACCTATACACGTATACAGCAGTAGTTGTACTTGTTGGTGTATCCTCAATAGATTAATTTGTCCTGATATGTGAAATTCAAACCACCATAACTCCCCTTCTGCCCTACCCTCAGATATCTGTCCATACCACAGGAACTAAGCGCTTGCCAGGGCCGTCAGCCCTGCACAGGCAGATGCTGCTCAACTTACGGAACTCTTCTCTCCTTTTTCAAGTGGAGGAGATTTCACTTAGGAAAGGTTTGCACAGGGAAGGGTTTGCACAGGGAAGAGATTACATCTTAAGGCTTTTTCTGCTCCCTTTGCACTTTTGCTTCTCTCTAAATACAACAAGGAAGCTCTGTAAATTACTATTCCATGGATAAACCCAATCTCCTGAAAAACTTGCTTCTCCATTGACCTTTTCGATCCATTGAGCTTTTATGTGACTTGGATGCTTTCTTTAGCTAAATATTTTTGTAGTAAACATTCAGTGTATGGATGGTTGTTACAATTGCAAGCTCTGTGGGACAGTCTGGTTCCCTGCTTTGCACCTTGCACAGCCATAGCCAACACAATGCACAGCTACAGCAACAACATTCCTATGGCTTTTGAACGGCACAGACTGTGACTGACTTTGTCAGGCACAATGGAGCTGTTATCATCAGTTGCTCTGAGAAAGAAGTTTCCAAATTCACCTTTTTTGCAATGTCTGAGGAGAATGGAGGGGGTGTTGAATTTTATCACGACCATATTAGAAAGATGAGTCAAATATGCCACAGGGGTGCCCATCAAAGAGCAGAGATAAAAGTACCGAATTCCAGCAGCAAATTGTGCCTGGCAGACACGATGAAATAATGCTGCTTGAAGGGAGTGAGGGGAAGTGTCACGGCACCCCAGGTGCTAGAAGTGCCTCTGTGAGCACCAGAAGAGTGAAGTTGTCTTTGCTGCCACGCTGCAGACTTTCTGTCTGACGCTGAGTGAGTCACTGACGTGTGGCTCACTGCAGGAGTGCAAGTGCCTGACTGCTGTTATGGAGCAGATCATCCTCAGTGCAATCACACAGCACCTACGGGATGGACAAGGGATCAGACCCAGCCAACACGGGTTTAGGAGGGGCAGGTCCTGTCTGACCAACCCGATCTCCTTTTATGATCAGGTGACCCACCTGGTGGATGAGGGGAAGGCTGTGGATGTGTCTACCTGGACTTCAGCAAAGCCTTTGACACCGTCTCCCACAGCATACTCCTGAAAAAGCTGGCAGCCCATGGCTTGGACAGGGGCACCCTGTACTGGGTCAGGAACTGGCTGGAGGGTTGGGCCCAGAGAATGGTGGTGAACGGGGCTGCATCCAGTTGGCGGCCGGTCACCAGTGGTGTCCCCCAGGGATCAGTGTTGGGCCCAGTTCTGTTTAATATCTTTATCGATGATTTAGATGAGGAGATTGAGTCCATCATCAGTAAATCTGCAGATGACACTAAGCTGGGGGGGAGTGTCGATCAGCTGGATGACAGGAGGGCTCTGCAGAGGGACTTGGATAGGTTGGGGAGTTGGGCTGATTCCAATGGGATGAGGTTCAACAAGGCCAAGTGCCGGGTCCTGCACTTTGGCCACAATAACCCCATGCAGCACTACAGGCTGGGGACAGAGTGGCTGGAGAGCAGCCAGGCAGAAAGGGACCTGGGAGTTTGGATTGACAAGAAGCTGAACATGAGCCAGCAGTGTGCCCAGGTGGCCAAGAAGGCCAATGGCATCCTGGCCTGTATCAGGAAGAGTGTGGCCAACAGGTCCAAGGAAGTGATTCTTCCCCTGTACTCAGCGCTGGTGAAGCTTCACCTGGAGTGCTGTGTCCAGTTCTGGACCCCTCAGTTCAGGAAGGATATTGAGGTGCTGGAGCAGGTCCAGAGAAGGGCAACTAGGCTGGTGAAGGGACTCGAGCACAAGTCCTATGAGGAGAGACTGGGGGAGCTGGGGTTGTTCAGCCTGGAGAAGAGGAGGCTTAGGGGAGGCCTCACTCTCTACAACTACCTGAAAGGAGGTGGTAGCCAGGTGGGGGTTGATCTCTTTTCCCAGGCAATTATCAGCAAGACAAGAGGGCATGGTCTCAAGTTGTGCCAGGAGAGGTTTAGGTTAGATGTTAGAAAGAATTTCTTTACAGAGAGAGTAATCAGACATTGGAATGGGCTGCCCAGGGAAGTAGTGGATTCTCTGTCCCTGGAGGTTTTTAAGAAGAGACTGAATGAGGCACTTAGTGCCATGGTCTAGCAACCGCAGCGATGGTGGATCAAGGGTTGGACTTGATGATCTCTGAGGTCCCTTCCAACCCAGCTGATTCTATGATTCTATGATTCTATGAAATCAGTGCAGGTCAGGTGCTGAAAAAAAATTAAGAGGTCTTCTCTCTTGTGACGTACAGATAATATTTCCTCTATTCCTTTATATGGTAAGTGGTTTATGCTCAAGATTGCAGCCCCAAGTCCTGCGCTTTGAGGACACTCTTCACTGTTATTTTGGTACAGCAATATCTAGGGAAGTCCAAAATTTGGTCTGCTGTCTATGACACTGCAGCCCCAGCACAAATTCTTCTTACTCTGCTATGCTCCATTTCATACAGACTGGACTACTAAAGTCTTGGTGGGGCAATGCTTGGGTTCCCCTGTTGCAGAATGACCTCCCAGCGGTGGATTGTCTGTGTCTGCAGGGCTCACTATGTGGACAAGGGCTTGCCAGCCAGCCCCGGAGGAAACTGCCTATGCTCTGAAATGGATTTTTTAACCAAGAAACAAAGTTTCCTTTCCTGTAACCCCAGACTTATTAGTCAGCACTTCACACATCAATTATTTACAACAAAAAGCAAGAAAAGCAATTTTAAGATTTTGTAGGATGGAGGGAAAGAGAAGGGGAGACATAGCCCACACCAATCCTAAGTTAAATGGATTCCCTTTCTCTGCTTTTCAGGTCCCCAAGAAATTTTCTTTATCTTTGTACAGTCTTTTGTGTGTATCAACTCCAGGCCTAGATATTTGTGTTTAGCCTCAAGGTCAATGCAAAGAAAACATGTTGTACAGCTAGGGAAAGTAGGCACGAAGAGCTGAAATAATTTAGCTATGCCTTTAATTCCCTGTACTGGCTATGTCAGGATCCAAAAGTAGCATGTATGCACTCCCTCCTTGGAGACATGGGAATTCAAGTAAGGGTACCATTCCTGTTTGTGCAAGGTACCTGAAGGCTTTCGTTTATGCACCCTTTGGCAAGGAATGTGTAGCTCTAGACTGTAAATGAAAATTGTATTGAGTCACAAGGAAAATCCATGCAACCCACAACCTTCGCATTTAACCATACTGGTGAACACGGGCTGAAGTCATGGAGGCAAACGTACCCTGCTCTATGTGACAAAGGGATCAGTAGCTGCCTAATGTATTTTCCAGCCTCCATGGGCTGTTTGGCTGCCACGATGATGTTGTGAGGTGGTGACAAAGGATGCAGGAAGTTCTTATTGGGAGGATGCTGTGATGAGGAAGCAAACAAGATGAGCTGTTAATGAAAGACAAAAAACACTGAAATCCCTCAGAATATGTGGGGACTTTTCTGGTGAGTAATACCAACATTTTAGGAACAGAAAAATGAGTCATTCCTATTCCACATAAACTCCTCTCATCCTGCCGTGATTTAAAAACCAGTACAGTCCCATGGAGTCCCTCACCATGGGATGGAGTAAATGACATTTCTCCTGTAGGAAAGACAAGGTTTCAGCATTTGCCCAACACATCTGTGTCCTGAGACACCTCTCAAGGAAGGGTGTGATGATGGGAAAAGTCATTAGGGCTGTAAGGGAGAATGTTAAACACCTTTGGGCTCCGTCCAGTGAGAAGAACAGCTACCCTGTCCTCTCAAACCCAGCCGGCAGCAATCTGCACCAAAAACTATATGAGGGACTCTATTACAAACCCCTTTTCCTCTCTTCCTCCAGCCATTGGTTGCATGGGCAGTGTTGGGTGCCGTGGATGTGAAAACTGCCTGCCTCACCCTTTTCAGAGTGAAGCAGCCAGTTAAAGCAAGTAGGGTGGGTGAAAGTCTTTGTTATGATGAGCTGGTCACAGGCTCGTGCACAGGCCACCTCACTGGAGGGCTGTGAGCAATATCAGTAAACACGTTTCATGCAAACATCGTTATCCTTGGCAGCTGCAGTAAAAAAGCTGCAGCTTAAACGAGCGTCTGGTTCCTCAGTCTTTCCTGTGCTATGATCTCATGTTACAATGTGAGCAAATTTCCTATCTGTGAAGAAGGGAAGCAGAGAAGCCCCTGGGGAGCTGAGGTGGATTTTCCCTTCTTCCCATCAGGTGCTACTTTTAGCACAGGGCTGTGGTACATCCAGGAGCCCGGGTCAGGGTTAACGAGGGGCTCCCTGAAGCCCCACTGCTGAAATGTTCAACCTCCATGCCCCTTGCTGAGTTGCTGTTGTGCCAGCAGCATGTGCTTCGGTCTCTCTGGGGCCCTGCCTGCTTTGGGACCCTGCCCTGATGGGTTCCCTTAGAGAGCAAGGCATTGCAAGAGGTCAGCGTGTCCAAATGAAGTCTCCAAGAGGCAGGGGGGGCTGGTGCTGGCATGGAGGAGATGTGTCAGGCAAACACTTCTTCCAAGATCTGGGGCTTTTACTGTTCTCAGGGCTATCCTTTTCATTCAAGGAGGAGGGGAGGATCTGTGTACTCCCATCCAGCAGGGATCCTGGGGGACACATGGTTTGCCCAGCTGGGTATAACAAACAGGTGAGTTTCATACCATCCTGGGTCCAATGCCAGCCATCTACAGCAAGAACAGCAGGAACTTGTCTAGATACCTTTGGGATCCAGCTGTTTATTTTGATACTGTGGCTGTGTTTGGATTTGTGCTTGTGATTTTTCTTTTTTTAGAAGTATAGGGTATTAGTTCTGGCTTGTGCAATTGTTGTACCATGTTCTGGTTTTGTGTTGTACAGGGCTTGGCAATGGTGTCAGGAGATGTGCCCCTTAAGTACTCTTATTATTTATCTTCATTGTAAAAGCTGTACCAAATAAGTACTGGGCATTTCCAGAAATTGCTATTGATTGGGCAACTGCGTTTACAAAGCTAATCAATAAGTTCCCCCCACCACATATTTATTTGTGATACAACTGCTCTCTTTGTGTGCCTCATGTGCTTTCCAGAGCTTGTAATTTGTCCAGTGTAAATAGCTGATTTCATTCTTTTTCCTGGGGAAAAAAATAGCCCTGCTATTATAATGCCATGCCTCTTCTGGTGAGGGAGGTGTATGTGTCTTCCTGCCTTTAGGGTGGGTAATCTCACCCTTCACAGGAAGAAGATGAAGGGATGGGAAAGAGCCTTGTTGTTTCCTGAACACCAGAGTTACTGAAGTCTCCTGTGGATTTTTGTCCCTTGGCCTTTTCATCCTACTTCTGTTTCTACCATAATAACCCCAGCTCTTTTCACACTGCTCTTCCTGTGACTCTACGACACGGAAGATAACGTAATGCTGTAGCTGGGACAGAGCTGAGCAAGCTCTGGTTGGCCAGCCAGGACACACGTCCTGTTCAACCAGGCAGCTGTTCATTCCCTAAGGGCTGTGCACCATGTGCCTTTCCACAGAAACTCCTCTGTATCTCTACCTCCACTCCTCTATAGGTTCTGCCAAATCCTGTAGGCGCTTCTTGTTTCTGACATTTCTACCACTCTTTCGAACGAGACCAATTTGAGTCAAAAGGTTCAAAAATTCTTAGAAGAGGATGTATGGTGGATCATCTGAGTGTCAGTCCAGGAAGAATCCTTTGTGTGGATGGCTGAATTGCCAAAATATTTAAAGCTCTATTTAGGATTCAAAGTTGAGTTTGGATATCTTCCTCTTCTGGCCTCAAATGACTTCCTTTATGCTGCCCCTGCAGTCCTGGTTTGCCTATGGCAAGAATGAGAAAGCACACAAATTTCTTCTAAAGGATTTCCCCATAAACTGGAACCACCAGAATTTTGCAAGAGCTTTTTCTGTGGTGTGGGACTATGACTAAAGAGACATTGCCTTTTCTTGCTCCATTATGTCTGACTATGCCCTGTGTATACTTGGATATGTGAATACCCCCACCTTTCTCCGTAAAGGAGAAACAGACCTACAGTTGATTTTTGAAACCCAATGGATCCCACATTTCTCTCTGCAGTTTCCCACTTTGATCTGTACAGTCACCACAATTGGCCCTGTTTTGCATGTTTCACTTTATTCTCACACAGAGATCTGATACTAGATCCAGGATGGGATTTAAATCAACAGGCTCACATGTTGGCCATATTTTTCCACGATTTTGAGACTTTCCTAGGTACTACTGCTCTGACCATAATACTAAGCAGGGCCAAAAACAAGGTAGTGTAGAATGTGGTGTATAAGAATGTTAATTATTGTCAAAATGTGTTACTATTTTTATTGTATTCTTTCAGGAATTGTAGAACCTGTTGATCAGCCACCTAAATAGGGAAACACAAATAATCCTTCTGGAAAATCAATGGTCAGGCAATAGTATGCTCTGTGTACAAGACTCAAGGAGTTTTCAAAAGTTATAGGTGCTGTTTGGCCAGCTGGATGACTGTCCAGTTAGAGCACAAATAGCCTGAAACAAACCATGGTAAATGCTGCTTCTTCCCCACCTGATAGTTTCAGGACATGGGAAAAGAGCTGAGTGTATTGGAAAGGGGGAGAGTTTTGAGGATGCTGTGGGTACTGGGCTGGCTTAAGGTGTAGGTCATGGTGACTATGAGGGAATCTTGAAGCCTTGTACAGCTAGAGGTAGATGTGCTGGTAGCGGGAAAAGACATTGGGTGAAAATTCTTAGATCATGAAAAGACGAATCATGAGGCCTGAAATAGCTTGGATGATAAAACACAGCAGTATGATGAAATACTTGGTTTCTCAGTCTAAAAGAACTCCTATTGCCAATTTCTGTCAGGTTTTTAAACAACAAAAAGTGGCTTTCTTTGGCACAAGATACAGTATAATGCTATGTACTGAAAAAGTCAAATTGACCTGTGTATAATTAATGTTTCTCCTTAATATACATGAAAGCTTACAGCCAGTGGAGCTAACCTCTTAAAAAGTGAACCTTTGTCTTCTGAATTTGCCTGAGATTACTTAAATTCAAGGCTCTAGACACAATTACAATTAACTCCTATTCCTTCCTTGTGCTCCTCTGTACACTCAGTTGCTTGTCCACACCCTCAGCTTCTTGGATCATTGACTCAGATGTTTAAATGGAAAAATACTCAGCACAAGTTTATTGCAATGAGCAGAAGCAAAGAGGGTCTCCGCAAATATCTTGGTTCTTTGTATGCAGCTGGGTTCCCCTTTGTTTACTTGACTTCCCAAGTTATTTTCAAGCCACTAAGGTCATTGCTAGTTAATAGTTGGCTAGAAATCAATAGACAGAGAGATGGTTAAAGATAAGTTTTAATAATGGGTGCAATCAAATTCTAGCAACTTTTATCTCTCTGCTGCTGCCAGTGGTGGGTGGTTTTTGTGCACTGACTCCATTCATCTCCCAGCTGTACAAACTCCAGGCAGGGGTTTTATCTTTGTAAAATAAAAAGCAAAAGCCCACCCTGGTGCTTAGTGCCCTGCTGCTGGAGAGCTGAGCCCAAGTGTGCTTCAATGCTTTCCATCAGTTTCCACAGGATTTTCATCCCATGTTCACCACTGTCCTGAGAAAACAAAGCCCCAAGACAGGAAGTCATACAGAGATGGAGCATTATCATGTTTTGACTGATCTCTGAATGAATGGGGGCATCTCAAAGTCTCAAGGAGCATTGCTAGTAAGTTCAGGTTAGTGCTTCTGCACCCTAAATTGAGCACTTTGTTGAAGCTGGATTTTGAAAGAGCTTCATCTTAGAAGAAAAAACATTGTGCTGTGATTTATGCCTTAAATCTCAGGGTTTGCTTAATTTGGAGCATGTGCAGGGCACTGCAAAAATCTAATAGTTATCTCTTGCCAGCTGGACATTACCACACACAAAACAGATCTCTCTCAAATACCTCTGGTGTTGAGTGAGCAAGCGTGTTCAAAGCGTGTTGGAGACGATGGCTGCTGCTTTGGGCTTTGGATCAGGTGTTGCATGATGCTGCTTGTGCAGAGGTTCCTTGGCTGCCCACAGTTCGCCTGCCAATCCCGTGCCTGGCACCAGGTTCTCTTCCTGAGGGTTTTGCAGAATGTTATTGGGCTGTGATGCAATGGCATCCCATCCATCTTGCTGCAGCAGATTCACCCACATAGGTATGGCTGGCACTTCCATGCATGCTCAAGCAAGTTAAAATCTTAGACACTCCACCTAACGCCCTGCCAGATGTTTTCACAAATATGACAGGCCATTGGGATGGCCTGAGCATGGAGTGCCTGCCAAGAATTTCAGGGACTTGTGCTCAGCTCCCTGTTCTGCTCCAGACTTCACATTCTGCCTCAGGCAAGTTACACTCAGTTCTCTAGGAGTACAATGGGAATAGCAAGTATCCAACTTGTGGGATTATTGCAATGGTAAACACCTCTAAGACTGCAGGATGCTGTGCCCCTGTGATCAGGACAGCCATATCACCAACTGTATAAAAAGTGACTTGAGCTCCTTTACCTGCTGAATGCTTCAGGGAATGATACATCTGCTTCAAGATGTGGGAAGGGACTAGGTAACCATCTCAGTACTCAGGACCTCCTCCTGTGAAAACACTGGCAAATCCTGAAGGTGTTGCTAACTGGCATGTCACCTGAAAACTTGCACCAGAAGCACCAGGCACCTGAGATTCCCCTGTTGCAAGAACTCTGTCCAGGCTGTGAATCAGAGGAATGAATTCAGACTGTGAATTCAGGGCTATGGATTAATTCTGTGAGTGAAGAGCTGCAGGGCATAATTAACTAGCCAATGCTACCTCCTCAGGAATTACCTAGAGCCTGCAAATGTTTGCAGCTTCTCCAGAGTACAGAGACATTTAAACAAGTGCAAGGGTTACTAGGAGCTTAGAAAAGTTACCAGTGGCTGCACTGCCCTCTCAAAGCTTGCAATCTCTTTACACACACCACATCTCCAGAGGAGCTGCTTCTTTCTACCATCTCCACCCCTCCCTCTTTTTTGCAAGAGCTGGTCTGCTAGGAGAAAGGCCTTCTTGGCAAGAGGCACTACTTTTCAGTACACTCCAGCTGGTTTGGCAATGTCAACCAGTCAAAGAGACAACTGTTTGGGCAACTGAAGAACACCAGGGCATGGGTTTTAATGATTCACTGGTGGAAGAGATGTGGACTGTTCATTACAAATCCTACTGAAGATGCATGTTCTGAATGATTCTAGTAGTAACCTCTGAGTAACTTCATAAAGTATTAGATAAATGCAAAGTGGCACAAGAAAGAATAGTAGAAGGTCTTGGGGTTGTTGGACATCCAGACAGCATATGGAGTCCATTTTCACTGAGACATTAAAGAAAAATGTTCACATGTAGAGTATTTTACATTTATATGTAAATAGAGTATTCAATTTCAAAATTAAAAGGTGAAAGCTGAGTTATCAGTTTGTTGTTATTGTGTGCAAAAAGAGGACACCTCAATGGATTCAAGGTAGTCCTGTTTTTATGGGTATCCTAGGATGCAGACCCTTTGCAGTGGCATAATCTAGCACACCAGCTCATCACATTGTCTAGGAATTTCCTTGTTGGTCTATCTCTTTTAAATAATTTCCAGTCCACTTTCAGAGGTAAAATCTCTGCATTAATGCCCTTGATAACACACTAGAAGAGGCAAATACCTTGCCCCAGTTTTACCAGCTTATCTTCTCTATGGGTTGTGGCTATAGAGCAGTGAGCAGTGAAACAAAAATACAGCTGAGGATCTATTCCTGCTTTCTGTGGGCAAATCATATCATATCGCTCAATCAACCTGTTAAATATAATTTAATTCCTCCTGATCCATCTTCTGAGGCTACAGGCTGTTTGCTTGTCTGTGAGGATCAGCATGTGAGAGCAGAGTTTCCTGGTGCTTGTGATAAAGAACGGTTTGTAAGCCTATTTATGCTTGGTACCCCTGCCTCTGGTGCTGTGTGAATGGTGTGTGGCCAGTCACACCTGGCACGGAGCCACACCTGAAAACCAAACCTTTTCTGGGCTGATAAGCCAAGCCATGTAATGAGAAAGGAACGCTCTGCCTTGCTTTTGAACACACTCAAGGACACACACAATGTCAGCTTGTCCAAAGGCAGGATTTGTTTGAAAAGAGACGCAAGGAAAAAAAGAAAGTAAAACCCATATTTTTTTAATACTGAGCAAACAAAGCAAGGGTTTGGATGTTTGCGGATTAGGACTTAAAATCTGTAAGCATTAGGCTCTCATTTGTTTTGAATAAGGCCAAGGTCACAAATGACCTGAAGTAGTGGTTGTGTTGCTTTGCATGAAGAGGTGATTAGAGTTTGCGAATTAGTAGTAAATTTGGCCCAAAAGTGCTTCTGAAAGGCCCAGCCTGTTTGCTCCTTAGTGTCAAATATGGTTTGAGTTTTGGTCAAGGGAAGAATAGGGATGTTGACATCAAATATTTTCCCATGGCTTGCAGACAGCATTTTGACTTCTCTTTCAAAAGGATATTTTTGATGTGCAGAACTTTGGTTTGAAAGTGTGGAAAGAGGGAGGGCAAAGTTAAGTAACTCCAACCCTAGAATGCTGATATCAAATTAAATGTTTTGGACAGACCCTGAAGCAGGTTTCCCAATTATCTTTGTTTTGATGAAATTGTATGTTTCCCACTTGGTTGTCAAGGCTGAAGAAAGGAAACTCTTCCCTGTAGTCCCACCTTAAATCAGACTATCAGGTAGGAGATCACATAAAGGTTCTGGGCTCATTACTTTGGGTGCAGCACAGGCAAGTAGCAAAAACAACCTTCCCCTCCCTGATGAACGCCTGAACAGGAATTAGACAGGATGCAACAAGTGGACAAAACGCAAATGGGAGTGTTGGAGGAGGATGAAATGAGGAGGAAGCTGTGCCTTGCCATGGGCGAGCCTGCTGCCAGGTGGGTGTGAGGAATAGGCTTGTGGCATAGAGGTGTTTTAAGGAACTATGTGAAAGATGCTACTCTGCCTGTTGATGTGAATTTTGAAGCCCACATGGTAAAAAATAATCTCTGCTGTTTTTGGCATTAATGACTGGTAGTTTCATCAACAAGACCTGAATGTGAATGCTGTCATGGGAGTTTCTGCTTTCTTCACTGTCTCAGATAGTGCTATAAGTCATGCTCAAAACTTGTTGACGTTGTCTGGGCCCACTGCCAAGGCCCATACAGGGCTGTCTGGGGGTTAGGGGGCTTTCTCTCATGGGCAGTCAACCCAAAGGTTTTCATCTTCAGAAAATGTCAGTTAACAGATCGAAGATGCTCAAAAATGCCAAATGCTCCTGGTTCCTGTTGTCTGCAAATTGGAGAGGTGGGTGGTCTGAATAAACATAAGAGTAGGACTCTCAGCAGCAGCCAAATGCTTAAGTACTTTGCAACCCAGTGGCTCTCAGACAATATGTTTTTGTTGATCCTTCAGCAGGTGATGAACTGGAGACTTAGATCTGAGATCCTGCCTGGAGTCTGCAATTCTCAAAGCTGTGTGCAAACTTTCAACTTGGTTCAGCAAACTTTGGCACCTTTGGAAATGTGCACCCACGTGCAGCTGAGGCAGAGAATAGGGATAAAATGAAAGGGAGTGCAAGGTAGCAGTGCAGCTACCAAATAATGGTTCAACACTTCTTTTTTTTGAGGGTAACCAACAGCTGATCAATAGGCATCAACTAAAACTGTGGTCATGATCCAGCATTCGATTGATACCCATCCTCTCAAGCCTGGAACAAATATAATTTGTTCCTTGTTGCTATTTGGGTCAGGACCCTCTTAGTGGATTTCCTCTAAAGAGACAAGAAAAGTAGCTACTAAAACTAAAGGAGAATATTATTTGCTAACCACAGAGTCCTGGGCTGCTAATTAGGAGAAAGTTTCTAACACTCAGATTTTGAAATTGCTTCCCAGTAGGAGCAATCAATGCAGGAATGTCCTGCATAAGGATGTGGCTTGACAAACTTAAAAAAAATTGTCACAATTACAAGAAGAGAAGGTCTACAATAGCAAGAGCTTAAATATACTAATCCATGAGTCTTTCCAACCCCCTGTTCCCGTTTTGATCATCCTGTGATATTAGCTTTTGTTTCAAAGCAAGCTGGACTAAAACTCAACTCCTTGGTATCATCTTTCGTCTATTCCCATCCCTAACCAAGCTATTAACTTGCAGTATCAGTTATTAAAGGCACCTGTGACCCCCTACAAACCTCCAGAGACAACTGACTGCCTACTTCTCCTTCCTGATCTGGTTTGAGGTCAAGATCTGAATATACTTCAGCATTGCAGTCCAATTAAAAAATTCAATTTGTGTTTAAAATTTGTTTGGGGGTCTTTAATTCCCTGCAGTAGATTCTTCCCCTCCTTGCAAAGTTGTAGGGGAAAGCATGTTCAGTGTTATTAAATGACTCACCAAAGTAGCCCAGTGGCTTAGTGGGCTTATGTGAGGCTTAGTGCACTCAATGGAGCACGATGGGACACCCAGCACTGTCTGCCAGGTCAGGAGTTGAATTGGTGCTATCTGAGTGATATTATCCAGGATGCCTGGGGACAGAGGAAATTAAAAGTCACTAAAGCTTACTGCCCTGAGCCAAGACTCAATTGCAGAATCACCTGCAGGGTTGGCCTGCACACCTACTGCCTTTTTTTTTTTTCCCCTTGGTTGACTCTTAAATGTGTTTTTATTTCCAAGCCAGTGGATGGCATAAGGCTGGCTCTGGATGGCTGAAATAGTCAGGGATGAGGCAGAATGGGATTCACTGATGTGCAAAAGACCTTGGATACTGTTGGGAGTGAGGGATGAGAGTGATGGGAAATGAGCAGCTCTTTCCATTTTGACTTATGATCTCTGAGCCTACAAAAACCAGATGTGGGTGAAGGGCTTTGCAACCTGACTTGGGAGGGCAGGGGAAGCGGGGGGAAGCAGGATAAGGCTGTTCTGAAATTTTCATAAGAAGGCTTTGTTCAGGGAAAATATGGGGTTTCAACAGACCATAGTTTTCTCTTTACCGGGAGAAATATTTGCTGTTGAATACAAACACTCTTCCCTCCTCAACCTCCCTACTCCTCTCTCACCCAGCTTTTTTAAGCTGGAAGCTAAACTAATAGGAATAGTTTTGGATCAAATGAAGCACCCCACTTTTTTTTGGGGTTTTTTTTTTTTTTCTTCCAGTTTTTAGAAGATAATAAAAAGTTTTATTTAAAAGAGATTGGAGTAGAAATGTAAAATATCAAGGTGAGCTGAAAGTTCTGGAAAAAATATTCTTCAGTTTGACTCAAAATAAAACCTTCAGATTATTCTGAACTGCCAGTGAACCGAAAAATCAGTCATTTGCACTAATGATAAGTAACTGGCAGGTTGTTTTGCCTGTCAAATTCTGTGTCTTGTGGAGTGAGCACATTGTTGTCTGCTGACATGATCTACTGAGCTGTTTAAAAAAAATAATAATCAAATACAGCTCCTCTCTGCTGGCAATAAGGCTCACTGACAGGTGCAAGGGACTTACTTCCTTGTGTCTGGACCATGGGGATGAGGGAGCCTAATCCCAGTTTGTGTTCTCAGAAACCACCATGGCCTAATAAACACCCCAAATTTTCCTCTGAGTAGTAATGTTCAGACACTGTCATAGCAATAATCGCTGATTATCTGGATGGCAGTGGAGTCTCCATGCAGCCACCCATGCCAGGGCAGGACAGAATACCACAGTGTGTTCCAACGGGAAAGGCAGAGGATAAGACGCCAGGGGGAGAAGGTAGTAACTGTGCTTTTCTCAGCACTCTGGTAAGGGTTGGTGTTACCACCACCATAAACGAGGACAAATGACAAAAATCAGCTGGGCTCTTCAGTAGGGTAAAGAGAAATGAGAGGAAAAAAAGAGGAAACTGGATGTCTCCTGGTTTCTTCTTCTACTGGGAGATGGATGTGTGTTTGGGAAGCAAGCTACCTTCACCCACAAATGATATATTAGGTACCCCATATATCTTGACACTTGTATCTTAGTGCTTGTACTTATTTACCCTTGGGTGCTTTTCTGATAACACTGCCAAAACAGAGGTGAGCAGGCTGCCTAAGCAGACTAGATGGATGGGAAAGAAGAGGGGAAATGTAATAACTGTAATTTCATGGTACATCTACCAGGTGACCGGAGACTTGCTGAGTGAGGCGGTGTCTGAGCTGAAAGGAAGTTCTGGGAAACTGTATGAGGGTCTGGGTTTCATCTGAGGTGCATCTGGTGGTTGTGGTTAAGGCAGAAATCTGGTAGTCTGGTAATTAACCCAAATCAGAGTTTAGGGGTGTGTGAGAAATGAGCTGCCAGTGTGGGCTAGACCTCTCATCTTCATATGGTTCCTCTTGTTGGTTGTGTTGATCCCCAGGGGGTTTCTGGTCCTACATGCAGAAGGGGAGGCAGCTTAGCAGGAGCCTGCCCAGTGCAGCCCAAGGACTAACTGCCAGCAAGGCTCTTGGCAGCCCTGCCATGCTGTGAGAGCAATCCTGAGGCTGACATCTATGGGATGGGAGCTGTGGGACCGAATAGTTGTAGCAGTATAGGGTATTTGTTTTAAGTGCTTCAGGGTTTAGGTTATGTCTGGTGATTCAGTATTTTAGTTCTTTTAGACCCTGCATGGTTGCTACCCTAAGGAAAGGGTACCAGTCTAGTGAGTAGGGCATGCACAGGAGCCAGGTCTAGATCTACCACCAGCTTGCTGTGATCTCTGGAAATCTCTTGTGTGGATAGAGCAAAACTCAGTAACTATGTGCACCCCTCCCCAAGGACCTGTAAACAAGGTCTATTTCTCAGAAAAAAATTCAGGCCATGGTACAAGTAAGCCTCACTCTAGAAGCTAAACAGGCTGCTGTAAATCCGAGTAGAATAACATGTAGTGCTGT
Organism: Corapipo altera; assembly: GCF_003945725.1. Taxonomy (NCBI): domain Eukaryota; kingdom Metazoa; phylum Chordata; class Aves; order Passeriformes; family Pipridae; genus Corapipo; species Corapipo altera. The sequence continues at coordinate 1,708,620 of NW_020884895.1, read as the reverse complement.
CCTCTATTCCCCACTTGAAAAAAATAATTACTTTAATTTTCCTACCTTTACTTGGGTTTATTCTCTAAAACGTGAGATGCCAGCTCCATCAGATGCCTGTGCAGAGGCACAGTCACAGCCAGTGTGGTAGGAGAAGGGAGGGCAGAGCCAGAGCATGTGCTCATGATTCCTTTGCTCAGAAACTGCCTTGCACACAGCCTTGGTTGGCTTTTTTTTCCCTAACTAACTAAAAGAAGTCCAAAAAACTGTCTGGTCCTTGGTGCCAGTATTCCCAGAGCAGCTAGGTACCAAATCACAGTGCAAATAACAGTACCAGTAAATGACTGCTTTCCTTGTGCACACTCCTGGGTGCCTCAATACTTTGTTCCAAGGAAAGTGGCATGAAGGCTGCAGGAGTGTTCCTGCTTTCTGCAGACCCCATCTACAGAAGGATGGAGAGTTGGTTTCAACAGGCAGCATTGGCTGCCAACTCCTGCCTTCTTTCGCTGATTGCAAACAGCATTTCCTTATTGGGTGATGGGTCCTGGTGCCAAGTCCTGACTACCCTCACGTACCCTTCCAGCTTTCTGCTCTTCTGCCATGAACATGACCCATGTCACGCGTTTCTGCTTGGTCCTGACCCTTGTCATGGGGAGAAAGGACAACAAGAACTAGCTTTTCATCTTCAGATGTGCTTGGTATTCACACCCTGGGTGCTATGCCATGCATGATAATTACCATGTCCTCCTCACTCTTATCCCAAAGGAGACTGGTTGTTCTTCCTTTTGCCTTCCTCTTTTTATACTTGTCCCTACTGAATTTTCTAGCAGAAGGAATAATTGCACAAGTCATCACAAAACAAAAACGACTTTTTTTGCCTCTTTTCTGTTAGTCACCTAACAGGATCTCATCTCCAAATAACTTTCTAGCCCTCAAGGATATACCTACCTGCCTCTTCTACTTCCTACCCTTGCCAAGCACAGGCTGCCCACTTGTTTACATAGCTCTGCTGAGGGTGAACCAGTACGTCCTTTCCTTGGCATCTCCTTCCAAAGATGGGACTGATGCTGCTCTACTTTCCAGATGGATTAGAGCTATAGACTAAGAGGTACAGCAGAAAGTATCTGCTGTGGTTTGTTATTCTCTGGAAAAAGAAACAAATTACTTTCATTCGTGGAAGGGCCATATCTCTACCACGTTTCTATCTAAAAATCAAAACAGGATAAATTCAGTGTTTAGTGGAGGGGTGTATATTAGACTGCAGAAGTCACTATCCCAACTTGAGGTCAAAAACTGTCAGAGGTTTCGGTGAGTTTCCTTAGTTACATTGGACAGGATAAAATCACATGGAGAATGGGTGCTTCAGAACAGAAATCAGCTACCCCCTCACCAGTGTCACGTACAGGTACTGTGTGCACCCAAGTGCTCAATTAACAGACAGTTCGTGCCATCTTAAGAAGAAGCAGGTGTTGACCATGCAGGTCTTGGATAGTAATTTCCGTGAGAGAAAGGAATAAACTATCTGTAGCAGCCAATTAATTCATGACACAGAGGACCATGTGCTGGGTCAGTAAAACTTGTAGTATCTGCTGTGTGTCCCATCTTTTCAAATAATAGGCTCTGCCCTGGAAGAGAGATTATAGGATGTAATTCAGCACTACCAGGAAGAGGACAAGGCAGAATTACTGGATCTTTTTCACTTGTCGTAACCTGTGCCCTATTTCTATGGAAAGAAGGTGAATAGGTCAGGTAGGATGGGATGATAGCTCTTTCCATAAAGACTGAACATGAAAGAAATTGCCTAAGCAGCAACAGGAAGGAGTTAAACCCCAGCACAGGGAGCCACAAAATCTCCACTGGATCGAAAAAAAAAAATCATAGTCTTTAATTTTTAGCTTTCCTTTATGGAAGTTGCAGGACTTTGTTTACACTGACTGCAAAGCCAAACCAAGATCAACATGCCCTTGATTTTGCTTTGCATGTTAAGTACTGCATATTTACCCCTTGCCACCTAATTTGTGAATTTGCCAGGAATCAAAACATCCATTTAAACTAGCCAGGAAAACAGCAAAACATGAGTACAGCTAGATCATTATCTAATGCATGGTTATGATGTACTGAAGGTGGCTTTGCAAAGTATGATGAAGTAATAAAATGAATCTAGACAAAGGAGACTAAAACAACATTTAGAAACAACAACAACAACAAAAAAACCCCAATCCCAAACAAAACACAAAAAAACCCAAAAAAACCCAAAAAAACCCAAACAAAAGGCACAAAACAACCACAGAAAATTTTTATTTGCTCCAAAAGCTGATTCTTGGTAGAAATTAAACTGGAACATTTCAGATTAAAAATATTTTCCCTGTGGAAAAGCAGTGGAGGCTCGTAGGGTATCCAAGGTGATATCCAAGGTTGTCTCCTTTGAGATGGGCTTCATGGGTGAACCCAAAACCCTCTGGCCTATTCCCCAGGGAGAAAGGAGGCTGCAATTCAACCTTGGGCTGAAAACCTGGTAAGAAATACAGTCCATCTGGAGAACGAGGGAAGAGAGACCCCTAATCTTCAGTGTTCATGCAAGTCAAAGGTTTTTCAGGGACAGACGGGGAGTGAGTGGTGAGCATGGGGAAGCAGTGATGCATGAGCTGTTGCATGCAGACTTCAACATTATTTTTGTGGGTGCAGTTGGTATAATTTGCCCCGAGTTGTCTGTCTTGACAGTAGCATAGCCACATAGGAAAGAGGAGAGTCTGTCTTGCTTAAATTGTTCTTTGTATTTGGTTGGTTTTCCCCTAGAAACAATTTGGTAAGGAACAGCAGGCTTTGAAGTTAAACCCAAGTCTTTCTGAGAAATACTGAAAAAAGTGGGTTTTATAGAACTTTTGGGTTTAATGACCTAGGAGGATCTCTGACTTTCTCTCAGTACTTGCACCTTACCGTTTCTCAAAGCATAATGTTCAGCAGAAAGAAAAAGGGTAGTCTTATCACAAATCTGAGACTGTCAACATTTTATTCCATTTTTCACAAGTATCAGACAATGCAGATATTGGTCCATTAGAATACTGAACTGGGAAAAATTAGCTGCCTGGTAATTTGTGAGTGTTGGGATGTCTCATGACATTTGATGCCTTAGTTTTTCCATTTGTAGAACAGAAATTGTTATGGTTTTCTTCTGTTTTCCAAACATCCTTGAAAGCTGGATGGTGATGACCATATGATGTTTTAATAAGTGAACAATCAAAAAATGTATAAATGAAGTAAAATTACATTTAAAAAATAAGTAAAGGACACTTTTAGTTTCTACCTGTTTTTGTAACGTGTCTTATGAAGGAAGGGGAAATCCTTCTGCAGCTCAGGTTGCAAATTGAGCTCAGCTGCATTATTAGACATCAGAAAATCCAGCCTGGCAGGAGCAAGAGGAAGCCAACCTTCCTACGCATCACTGTCAGGGAGCTATTGCACTCACTCCAGTGTGGTGGTAATGAATTATCTTTGGAATTGTTGGGCTTTTTATTTCTGAATGTAGGTTCTCAAAAAAGGAAAGTGCACAGGATTTTCAGGGTTGCTAAGAAAGCAGCAAGAGATATCAATCTGAATCTTATATTGTTGTTGATGCACAATGGAAGTTAATGAGGTTAGCTGGAAGTGTTAATTGTCCTACACTGCTTGCTGTCTATGCTTGCTCTGGAAAATCCATGCATGGCAGCAGCTGAAAACTCAGCAAAAAGTGCTTTAACAGAGGAAATGGGCAACATTTGGCCCAGTAAAATCATAATGCAGGTGGCTGAGAAATCACTCACTCAATTATATGCATGAGGGGGACTCCATTTAAGAGCAACATTTGGAGCTTTATGGGCAACATAAAAGGAGAGAGAATGAGGTTTTTATATCGCTGCGCTCAGTTGTAGAAGAAGCGGGAGGTTGTTTCCCACCTCTTTGCATATGCTTGGACTGTGCAGGGAAAATGAAAATGTCTGCTCAGAGATTTGGCATAACACCTGGGGAGGATGGGCTGGAGCTATTCCAAAGGCCCCCTGCACACACCCTGCTACATCCCCTATTATAGAGTGATTTCATGCACTCAGGACTGGGCAATATCAAAACAAAAGCCATACTCTAAAAATAAAACCTTTGGCTCCTTTACTAGCAGTAAACTCTCAAAGCAAAAAGAAGTTTTCAAAAAATATGATCGTAATTAATTGCTGCTTTTCTCGTCCCTTGGCAGTTGCTAGAGCAAGTGAAGTAAGATTATCTCCCAGCACGCACAGCTCCTTCCATTTTTATCATCCTTCTGTCTCCTGTAGGGACCCTCCCTGCCCCTGGAATATCATGAGTAAATCTCTTTATTAGAGCTTCTTTTCTGATGCTTGTGTTGGCTGAGGGAAAGCGCACAGGTAAGAGTGAAACACCTTCCAGGGCAAAGTATTTGTATTTTCCTTTCTTTTAAAGCCTTTTAGTGCCTGAATCCCTGATTTTCGTGAGGCTAGGGCTCGCAGTTCTATAACTCTGACATGGCAGTGGCTGTGTCCATGCTTTCCTGCAGGCATGTCAGTACCTGCATTGTTCCCATCCCTCCTTCCTACTGTTGATTAGAAGACCCAAAACATTTATTTTCTGCTGGTATGGATAGTTCCTTCAATCTATTTAGAGAAGATCCATCCACTAGCTCAGTGCTCTCTTTGCATTTCTAACAGAGAAATGCCTAATTTATTTTTGAATTAAACAAAATACAAAACTACCACAAATACCTTAATTTTTTTTCCTGCTGTAAAGCTTGACATCTGGGCCTGTAACAGCTCATCAGTGGATTTGTGAGATGAAGCAAATGACATTTCTATATAGAGCACTGGCTGCTGTAGAAATCAGATGGTGAAATGGAACTGCAAAGAATTTGGTATTGAGTGATGATCTTCATCCAAGGATCTCGGAGTACAGCAATCCCCACTTTGCTGACACAGATGATGGGTGACTTACTCCAGCCTGCACAGCAAAATTGGCCTCACAGCTGCATATCTCTGGAGACCTGTAAATAAAGCACAAGTACCCTGGAGCAGGAATCACATCTCTGTGTTTTATAAAGCTCTTTGTTATAACAACTTTTTGATCCTGGTGTGGACAGAAGTGCATCTGTAAGTAGCTGTACATTAAATACTTGTTCCATCCTTGCCATGCGTGCAATTCCCTTGGATATTTTCTTCCTCCATTGCCTTGGCAGAAGTCAACTTGTGCCTTGCCTCCCTACACACATGCAATTCGAGCTGTAGTCTGTATAAACATAGTTTCTGTGTGTTAAAACACAGCATGAGGTCAAGGCAGCACGCGTGCTCTGTCCTGACCCCAGCAGCACTACACCAGAAAAAAGGCTGGAAAGCTGCCAGCAGAACTGCTGGGAGTACAAAGTAAAACCAAACCCCAAAGACCTGAAGCAGTTTTAAGAAGAATCCTGTAAACTCCTAGGAATTGTTTACTTCCAGCAGCAGGAGACTGGACTCAGCAGCCTGAGTCTCTGTTCTGTCCCCTGTTTGTCCTCCTGAGGGTTGGTGATCAGGTTCCTGCCCCAGCCATGCCTAGTGGTTCCCGTGGCCACATCCCCAGGCTGAGCTTTCCCCTTCCCGCTGGTGCTGAACGCCCAGCCTCGGCAGTGCTTCCCCAGGATAGCTCCTTGGCTGGAGCAGAGGGAGTCGGCCCTTGTGTGGAATGGGAGTGCTGCCCTGACTGCGGTGCCTCTCACTGCAGGGAGGCAGGAGGACGTTGGGGACCACAGTTCATCTCCCGATGCTTGTAAGCAAACTCAAAGAGTAGAGGCACACTGCTGTGAGAATTTTCAGTGTTCCTTGGAATTGCCTTGTTCCTCCCCAAGTGCCCAGCAGTGCTGTTGTGCTCTTGCACTCTTGCTGTTGCCCCTCCCACAATGCCAAGATCTTCATGGTGTGCCCACAAGAGTCTGCAGAGTTCAGAGCACCCTTACACAGGCATTTTCCAGTGTGTGACTTTGTGGATGGCCAGAAAGGTTGGAAGGGATGGGATACACAATAAAGTACACCTCCTCTCATCATTGTATTGAGACACATGAAGATATCCTGATTATCACCAGTTCCAGCACCTCTGTGACCTCTAGTGTTCCTGAACAAATCCTGGATCTCACCCTCCTCCTTTTAACCTTTGGAGTAGCTGGGCACTGCCAGGCAAATTCTGCCCATCACGATGTGATGTTTAAACCTTGTGCAAAGGCAATTAATGTGCTTCAGTGAAGGCTGGAAATCTAGTTCTGTGCTCCAGCTAGTACATTCAATAGTGAAGACATTCAGACCCAGCTGCATCATCTCAAGCCACATCTGATCAAATTTGAGTCAGCAGCAAGAACTTGCTGATTCTCAGAAATTCCATATCTTGTAAAGAGATGATAGTGATGGTTGTCTGTCAGCACTGTGCTCCAGCCCCTGGTAGGAAATGAGGGTGCCGAACTGGAGGGTGCCAAACTGGTGGCTTAAGGGGACTTCTGGATATTCATGGCCATCAGGAGTTTTGTGGTACTCTGCTAGAGAAGAAGCATTTGTATGTCCCCTGCTCCCTTCCATTCCGGGGAGCTATACTGGCCTTTTGCACTTCCAGCTGAGCCATTTGTTATGAAGAATTGAAAAACTATAAAAGTCATATTGTTATTGATATTCCAGTTTTGCTATGATACAGGAAAATGTTCTCACAATGTTCATCTATTGTTATTTTTTAATGAAATCTCTCAACTTTGATTGCAGTGGCTTTGCATATAAACATATGTGAAAATAAGCATATATATATATGTGACCTATTGATAATTAAACAACACAGCTGATTGGAATTTACTTTCCTGGAAGATATCTCAAGGTGATGCCTTTCTGATTGGAACTCATGCTATGCTGTAGCACTTCAAAATTTCCTGTGGAACTGAATGCACACCTTTACCTAGCATGAAGCTCACCTGTTGTTAAAGGCCTGGATGGGGCTGAAGCAGGTTTATGACTTTGAAAATTACTTTGGAAACTGTTAGGAGCTATGTGGGTACTAATGGCAGCTACCTCAATAGCTGCAAAGGTGTTTGCTTGCTGTTGGACCCTTCTCTGTTTTCTTGAACTGAAAGGGCTTACCTGTATATACTCGGTGCAAAGTGCACACTGCTTCATCTCAAGCACAGGCACTTGGAAGGAGGAAAATTCAGCTCTGTTCCTGCTCTTGCTGTGTGCTTTCAAGTGACCACTGCTTGCCAAGTTGTTTCATAAGAGAATTTGCAGGTGAAGACATGTCCAGAGTTTGGTGCTAGAGGTTCTTGGCAGCTCTAAAAGCAAATCTACGATGAACTCAGGAGAAACAGAGTTTGCTCTCTGGGAACATCCACAGGGAGGGTACACTGAAGTGGCTCAAAATAAGTAAGACCTCGAGAAGCATAGGAGGAGGCATGTCAGCTTGAGTTGGTCTAGAGTGGTGCAGAGTGATCTGTCTGGAAATCTATCTTTATGGAGCTGCTGTGAGGTGTCTGCAATCCAGCACCCAGGCATTCCATGCCTGACAATGCCTCATCACTTCCCTAAGAACAAGAGAGATAAGGAAATAAAAAAATGCCAGAAATGGTTTTATCAATTGGCAACTCTATGTCATGTTTTCATTAAAACAGTGGAGACTGGGGCCAGCAGTCTGTAGCTTTGCTTGATAAAGAGATTTCTACACATACAAAAAAAATCTAGCAAATCCATTACCTTTTATCTCTGTTGTACAATATCACCAAGTGGAGAGTATTAGTCACTTCTGGAAGTGGGAAAGGAATTTTACAACACAGAATCACATCTTGTTTCTCTCTTCCTTTTTCCAAGATTTTGTCCATCTGTTCCCTTTTTCAAAAACAAACAAACTATTAATACAGAGCTTTGATGGAGCCTTCTGTTCAAGGCTCTTAAAGGGCTGTACAGATATTCATGATTTTATTTGCCAAGAAAGACTAGAAGAGATAAATATTAAATTCTTTGCTTCCCACAGGGCAGATGCCAGAGAGGCTGTGTGTGTGTACATGTGTAGTGCTGACACCACGACTGGGGCCCTGATTTTAGACTCTGGAGAACTCTCTCAGTCTCTGGTTTTATCTCAGCATTCCCACAGGACTGTACACTAACTGCCTATTTCATCTGTGTCTCAGTTCCCCTATTTGTAAAACATGCACTTCTTTTCTTTTGTTCTGCCTTGCCACCTGCACACCTGACTTCAGCTAGTGCACAGGCACACGGTGATCCATTCCCTGTGGAACAGCCCTTGCCTGGGGATCTGTGCTGGGAGGTTATTTCTGTGGCGTGGCATAACCAGACCTTTTAGCAACAAAATGCTTGATGCCGGACTGGCTGTCTTGGGTACCAGTATCACTGTAGTCCTGGCAACAGGACTCACTTCCAGCTACCCTAATGCTTGCTTGGATTCCTAGGCAGTTTTTTTGCCAGCACCAAGATCTTTGCTGCTTCTGTTGCAGTGCTGGTGGTCCTAAAGGTAGCTCAAATGGGCCTGCCAGAGCTGCTGTTGCTCTCTCATCTGCATCACCAGTGAACTTGCATAGCTCTAAATCCAATGTGGTGCAAGGACATGGAACAGTGCATTGGTACAGCTTGTGGAACTAGGGGCCCTCATCCCAAATCTTCCTACTTTTTCTTAACAAAGGCACCTGTAAAGCATCAGAGAAAATGTACACGTGTTGAGGACTGCAGATTGAGGATCTCCCCCAGAAATTACTTCCTGAAAATCTCCTTGTTGCCTGAAACATCAGAGCTAGGGACTGCCAGCCCAGGACAGTAGCCCAGTCATGATGTTCTCTTAGTAATTTTTTTTGTCCTTTTTGTTGGTGAAGAAACAAAAGGATAAATTGGATAAGATGCCCCAGATGGAAAGATTTTGTTACCAGGGAAAAAGCAAAGGCATCCAAGAAAGGAAAGAACCAAATGTATCCAACACTGAAATGTATTCAGGAACATCCCAATTGCAAGTTATCAGAAGTCAGAGCCTGAGAGTCACAAAAAAATTGCATCTTAAATACCTTAATGAGAGAGCAGCCAATGCAAAGTTTTAGGTTTTTTATAATGAAAGATAGTCTCTCATCTCACTCTGATTTGAAATAGAGCTCATGATGGTTTTCAAAATGCACTCTGCAAGTCTGAGTTGGCTTGTGAGCTATTTATCCTAAACAGAGATTAACAAAGTTGACCTGACCTGAATGAAAATGATTTTCATCAACACTGGCCAGTCCCTGGGCCAGTCTGCATTGCAAAATTGTTACAGCTGGGAATAAGTGGCAGCTTCTGCTCAGGAGCTCAGAATAAGATTAGTAAAATGGATTGGGTTTAGAAATGTGATGGGACTGTCGGATTTGGTGAGTGTAGCAGACAGGTCTTTGGGTCAAAGAGAATAAATGGGCACCAGGCATTGTACACAGACAGAAAGACTGCTTGGATGAGCTGAGTAGCCATGGAGAACAGCCAGATTATCTACAACAGGGTTGATATCAAGCTGTCTCCACCCAGGAACAGTACAAATAGTGATAAAAGTACTTGTTGTGTGTCTAAATCAAGACATGCTCACAGGCAAAACCTCCTGGATAAGACAACACTTGTCTGAAAGGATCAACTGTTTCTTATCGTGCTACAAGAGAGTCCTTTCTCGGTCTTGAGGGAATGTGCCTTTTTTGCATATTATAACTGTGGGAGGCCAAGGCTTCTTTGCTCCAGCAGAAATCCCACCCTGCAGGACTGGGATGCATGCATCCTTGTTCAGAAGGTGGGGATCTACTCTGGACTTGAGGGTTTTGGCTCATGAATATGCCACATATGTAGGCAGAGAAGACTGAGCTGCCTGAAAGGAATATGGGTCTGATGCCATTCCAGAGTCAACAGAGAGACACTGCTGGAAAGCAGTGTGGAGGGACTTCTGGACAGAGTGTCCAGCCCTCTGGAAGGGTGGGAGGAAATGAGACTTCAGAGGTCAGCTGTGTTTCTACTCTGATCTCTCACCAACTGCCACCACAGAACTGTGAAATTCACTGAACCTTTAAGTAGAGAAAGTCTTTCTATTGTGAGATCTCAAGGCTGCTTGGTGGCAAGTGACATGGCAAAACAAGTTATTTCAGGAGAGGTGGGGAACAGTGAGAGTTCAGCACAGTGAGTACTGGAGAAATTAGACTAGACATTGTTGTGCAATTTCTTGTCATGACTTGGCGTGACCTCCATTATACCCATGAGATCACCTCCAGTGAGTATCAATAGCCTCTTCCCCTATGTCTTAATGTATTTTTAATACCCTGCAACTGCCAGAAAAATAATATTGTTTCTGGAAGCTTTCACTGCAACATTTAGTTATATATTTATCCTATTGTCTGTGAATTCAGGATCCTTAATTACCCTGAGCCCAACACCTGCAAAAGGAAAAAGGAGGTTAGGAATATATATCCACGGTACTTTTAAAATAACATTGAAAGCCTTTGTTATCTGTCCTGGTTGGGTACAAAGTCTGATACAAATGATGATAGGCAATTCCTAGCATCTTGACTGGGATATTTTGAATTATTGTAACTTACTGATGAATTAGTCAATTAAAACTTCCACATAGCTTTAGTTCCAGCTTTTTACCTTGTTTACCAAATATCATACCTTTTCACAAAACACAGATATTCAGTAGCATGTGAATTGTATCATCTCAGTCAGATGTGAGTTCTTGTAGTTACCTTTGCTAGATGTTAGCTTAGCTACTGGCTTAGGATGTAATGTCGCCCATCTTGAATCAAAATTAAGTGGGATTTATGAGGCTGTATAAGGGCCTAAAATGTTCCAAGCGGCAAATATGGATTGAGAAGAGCACATGTGAAATGAGTGATGATAAGGACTGTGCCATAAATATGACTAATCTTACAGCTATTGCCTCTACTTCAGTTGACTATGACAATAACACTTAAAGATCTTGATCAGAGGATCTCAGGTTGTTCTGTAAGGAATTCTTCTTGTTCACATTATTCTGTCAGTGAAAATTAATCTTGGAGATATTAATGACATCTGACACTTGAACAAACCACTACATATTGTAGAATCATAGAATAATTTGAGTTGGAAGAGATCTTTTAAAGGTCACCTAGTCCAAGCTCCCTGCCGTGGGCAGGGACACTTTCCACTAGATCAGGTTGTTCAGAAGTCCATCCAACCTGGTCTTGAACACTTCCAGGGATGGGGCATTCACAAGTTCTCTGGACAACTTGTTCCAATGTTATATCACCCGCATTGTAAAAAAAAACTTCCTTATATAGAACCTAAACCTGCTCCTAGTCAGTTTAAAGCCATCACCCCTTGTCCTATTGCTACATGCTCTTGTAAAAAGTCCCTCTCCAGCTCTTTTGTAGGCCTCCTTATGATGTAATAAGGAAAAGTACAAACCTCATTTCCTTGTATATCCAGTGAGATGTCCTACTCACTGGACCATGGTGTCTCCTCAGGTACATGGCTGGGTGTAGTTATATACACACCTGTAAGCACATCCAGCTTCAAAGCAGTACAGAAACAGCCCAGACACCTCAACCAGACTCAGAACTGCCTAGCTATGGCACGTTAAAAGTATTAAAGGAGTGAAAAGAGGCCCCCTTCAATGGCTTTCCTGGTAAGGGAATGATATGGAAGTCAAATTTGTTGATTTTCTCTGAGATAAAATCTCATTAACTGATGCTATACCCCCTGCTGGGACAAGAGACAGAAGCACAGTGTTGGCAGTGGTGCTTTGACCTGGGATCCACTTCTGCTTGGGCCTCCCATGTCTTCTCTTGGTCTTTCTCTGTCCTGGCTCCCTGGGAAATGGTGGGTTCCTGATCTCTCCATATAACTGCTGTGTAACCCATACCTTGTAACTACTCAGTGGTGAGCAGATGCTGAGGGGATGAAAAATTCCCTGGGCCAAGCCCTGAAGTGGTTGGCAAGAATAGGTCGATAGCCTGATTCAGCGGCGACAGCACTCCACCCTCCTTCTGTAAATGCTTCCCATCTCCTGCTGCCAGTCATTACAGAAATAGAGGCTTAGCTTTCCTCAGGAGGATCTAAATGTCCTGGTTGCTCTTTGGTAAAGGGGATATTTCTCCAATTAATTATTAAGTGGAACTCTGGCTGGAGGAAGGGTCTGCAGAGATAGAGTGAAAAGGAGAGAGTGTTTTAACGTTTCTGAAGCTCTCCTGCAATCAGCAGCAGGTTTGCCTTGTGGGTCCTGTCCAGTTCTTTTTCTACAACACATCATCAAGGCTGGCCAGCAGAGAATGCCCTCATGGGGACCCTGCCAACTTCCATGGCCCATGGGCCCATTTTTTCTCTCTTCTTGGCAGCAGAAGAATGTTGCAAGGAAGCTGCTACAACTCATGTCTTCATCCTGCCCTTATTCTGCTGAGCTGGATAGAGGGTCCTGGCTGTGCAGCTGTTGGCAGTAGGGGAAGCGGACTTGGAAGAGCAGTTGTAGGAACAGTGAGAAGATTCACCACCAAGCATGGTCTACTGGATGTCATGTTAGAATGGAAGTTCAGAGACCTGGGCTTTCATCATCCTGGATTACATGGGCAAAGGAGACTGCAGTGACTTCCTCACCACGTGCACTGGCCCTCGTTCCTCAGTACTACCATAAGAAAGCTGCAGGGGCCCAGGAAATCACTGTAGCAACTCGTGTCTTGGTCTCTTCAGCAGTAAAATAATATTCTGCTATGCTGTGGTCCTACAATGAAAGGCACTTTTCAGGGGCTGAAGTGGGAAAGATTAATTGTGCTGTCTTTTCCAGGTAGAATTGCTAAGGCAGACCCTCCACCGTATGTATCAGCAGTCTGTATAGTATGGGATATTTACTATTGGACCCCATATGCAGGAGGACTTTGCTCTGACCCTATGCTCTTCTTTTCAGATGGCTTAATTGTCCTTACAAAGAATACAGAGGAGAATATGTGAGACAAGGCTCAGTTCCATTAATTACTAGATGTCTTCTCAAGTCTGAGTGAAGGTAACATTGCAGAGCACTACAGCACTCACCTGGCCCTGCCCACCACTGGGGACCCTGCTGTAGTACAGGCACTAAGGCCAAAGGTGTAATGCAGCTCTGATCCAACTTACAGGCCGCCTAATTCTATGTGAGGCTGTGCTTTTCTACTCAAGGAATGCTACAGTCAGTAGGTATCCTGAAACTTTTCTGATTTACCCATGTCTTAGCAGCTGCAAAACAGGAATGTATAATTGCAGTGCTTTGGTTCTGATACTCTTTTCAGCGCATTACAGTGGAGATGGTGAGAGGCGACTCACCGGCACAGTGCCAACTAAACTCAGCAAACGAAAGTAAACCAGGAATGATCTCCAAAGAGTTCATTTACTCCAAAAGAGAGCTTTTCCCAAGGCCCTGTCCAGTTTGTTTTCCTGTTACTATTGCCAAGTGATACCTTTGCAAATACCCTGAGACTGCCCTAGCAGTGGAAGCCTCTCTCTATCCTGCCATCACTCACCTCACAGCTGAAGTGTGTAGCTCAGGGGTCAACTTCACGTTCGGCTTTGGAGGAGCACAGGACAGCTTCTTTCCTTGCTCAGACTATGGCTATGTCAGCCTCTGCACTTCTTTTTACCTGTTTTTTGTTTCTACCCAAAATCCTTTCCCAGTAAGTGCACAGATTTGGGTCCCAGACACTTTCTCCAGTCTGGACTGCAGAACTTTTTTCCTGAGCACAGACATCCCACTGACCTGGCCTGCCCTGTCCAGCGAGATAACTCGAAATATGTCTTTCTGGATGAATCAAACCATGTCATCTAAGCATATTCACATGCTTTCCTCTTGTTCTTAGCCAGCTGTCAGCAAACAGCTCAAAATTCAGGGTCTTTGGGGCAAAGAATCCCAGCAGGACTGGGAGCACAGTTCCTCACTCAGTGCTTGAGTGAGGAACAGGAGGCTCACTCCTAAATCAGACCCTGCCTCACTGCTCCTCCTGCCTAACCTGCATGACTCTTATTTTTGTCCTTTAACTTTTCTCTCTGTTCTTTTTTGTGTGGTTGTCAGGAAAAGCTCCAGAGTTGCTTGTGATTCTGCACACCATGGTTTGTGAGCTGCCGTTCCCTTCAGCAGGGAAGGCTGCCCTGGGACCCTCAGGTTGCCGTGTATCTCTACATCCGATTCACAGATTCTGGGGACAAGCCCTTTGCATTTGTGTCCTGTTGTTGCTCCTATCTGTGCAGTGTGGCTTGGGACACCTCTTCCTCCCAGCAGCACCAGCAAAGACATAGTTTGCTGGGGGCTTTGGAGGATGAAAATCAGCCCAGGGTAGTAAAATTTCCAAGCTGACTTTTACCATTAAGCTGTCAGCAGGATGTGTAGAGGTGTTTAAATATTGATGCAAACACAGAAGAAATAGTTGCCTTCTTCCGGAACAGGTGAAGGATTTGTGGTGTAAAACATCCTAGAGCTCTTTGCCAGTACTGTGCAGGTCACAGTTGTCCCTCCCTGGTACAGCACATGGGAACCATCATGGTGGAAATTCCTCATCTCCTGCCCACACAGACCCAGAGAGATGAAATACAAGTAAGGCAATACTTGGAGTGGCACAGAGAGATGAATTTAGCCTAGGGGTAAAAATCCAATGGAAATATTGAGAGCTGGAAACTGAACCTCTCCTTTGGGTCTGGATGTGATTGGCTCTCCTGGGAAAGGAGACAGAAAGCTGCTGAGCCAGAACTTAGCTGTTCAGAAAATGAAGTTTTGTTATTCAAACCTCCCCACCAAAATCGCATATTTGCAAATGGAGGGAAACATTATTCCTGGGGATGTTTGCAGTGGGCTTCCTGCTGAGGTTTCTGCCAGCAGCTTGTAAGTCTGAGCCGGAATCATATGTATGAATTTTCTGGTATCTGGAGATCCTGAAGAAGCCTTCATTTGTCCCTCAACATGCTTTTCTGAGTTACATCCGGGCATGATTGAGCTTCTTGTTCCTACTGCTTCTCTTAAGCCATTTGAGAAAAGGGAACATAGAGGCACTGAGGGGGCTTGTATAAGGTGTGAAGGACAGGTATGAGCAGAGACAGGAGGATTAAAAACCTTAACCATTTTCTGGGCACTTTGGACAAAATGTCAACATCTTTGAGAGGCTGGAAATGAGAGTCAGGGTTTTTCTCCCTAAATCAGCTACAAGCGCAAATTCTCAGGCAAACCTTTACAGCTCTTAGAGCTCATTTTGCCTTACATGACAAGCACAACCCAGACTTCACTGGGGATCAGCATCATGTCGTCCCCCCCAGAGCCTCTCCTGTGGCCACCCCCCACCTCCCACAGCTCAGGGGCTTTTCCTAAGCTCAGCTCCGGGCTGGCTGTCGGAGCACCACTGTGCTGCTTTCTGGCTCCAGCTGCTGTGCCACATCTGCACAGACAGGGCTCACCACTGGCTCGCCTTTGTTGTCCTATTGCCAAATTTTCTAATTATAAACCTGTGGCTATCAGCCAGTCAACTCCATTTTTGAGGCTTGTTATTGGACTTCGGATGTCAGGCTGAATTTTTCCCAACTGTCCATAATAACAGTAATAGCTTGACTTCCACCATGAGACAATTAACCTTCTTAAAGTTTAGTGCCTCAGGCTGTGCCTCAAAAAGATTCCCTCTACAAAGCAGACAATTACCTTTACTTAATAACCTTTCTCTTTCTAATCTGATATTAGTGCCAAAGTAAATGTAAAGGGCAGTGCTCTATGTCCCCTCTTAAGTACTTTAAATGCCTGTCCATGAAAGCTAATGAGCTGCCATTTTGCTTAATCTAGATTTGCTGTGGATCTAACAGTACTCTGCAGCATCTCCCTTTTTAAAAAAATCTGGAATCCAAGGATATAGCTCTGTTTTAATTTGTATTAAAACTTTATACTTGAAAAAAGGAAAACTGATGAAGCAGGAAGAAAAATATGTCCAAATGACAAAACAAGACAAAGCATAGTCAGCATTGGTCAGCTGCTGTCTTAAGGCTGGTTTCAGTGGGAAGTGGTGTCAGTATCTGTAAAGCAGGAATTTGTCGCTGGAGCTTTATTGGGTCAGTTGCAGCCCCTCCTGTTGACTCCAGTGCAGATGTGGGATGGGAAGACAAGGTTGGACAGTTTTCTTGTGCATCTGTCTGTCCCACCAGCCAGGAGCACTGACCTCTACTGCCGCAGACCCATAGCACAAGCACAACTGCTCAGTGGATGCAATTTCTTCATGGATTGCTGCTCATGGTAATTAATATGTACAACATTAGTAACCGCTGAGACATAAAATGCTCTCTCAGCAAAGAAGTTATTGCTCTGCTGACCCTGTGTTTTGCACTTTCAGTGAGGGTTCTCTAATAATATTGAAAATTGCTCAAAAATTTCTGAGATAAATGTAAAGCTCTATCACGTATCCAAACACTATTTTCCCAAGAATGCTAGTGAAAAACAGCAACAAAAAGTAAGTTTAAATAACCCAGGAAAAACAGGGCTTCGGCTGCTCTTAGCAAAGGTGCCTAATTCCTCTGTAACTCTTAACTTGATGTCTCTGGATGCAGACTGTTTCTGCACGCTGCAGAACGTTGCTTTCATTTGCTTTATGTTCATGCCCCTGCTAAGTCCGTTGCCTGCTGCTGAGCCAACATTTACTCTCTTCTCGTAAGAGTGCTCTGGTTTCATCATCTCAATATAATGAGGTTTGTATTATTTTTTTATTATAATAGCAGCAGCCTCAGGTCTTAATCAAGATATTGGGCTAATTGCTATGGAAACCTAATTAGGCAGACCATGTCTCAAACTCTGTAAATATTTATACATGCACTTAACCATCTTCATGCAAGCCAACCCACCCTGGCCATGGGAATGGAGCTTTGCACATGATGAAGTGTTGATAGGGGTGGGAGTCTCCTTTAAGACAAAGTTTAGCTGTGCTGCAACAAGTAGAGAGGAGTGTGTAGCGGTAATCAGATTGGGATCATGTGAGTGCAGATGAGGCTCAGATCAGATAGGACCTGGGTTATGGGTTTGGGTTAATAGCTCTACACAACTTTGGAGCTGCTGCACTTTTTTAATTACCTTATAGAATAATAATTAAAAAATATGTGAGTCAGTGTACCAGACACAAACATACATAGAGAAATACAGGGATGTGTGAAGTCTCCTTGGCCAGAATAAACTACCAGGTGTCCTGTGCCATTTCTCAGCATAGCAATATTATTTGAAAAATGTTCTTTAACTCAATTTTAGAACTGGTTTGCATGCATGAATCAGTTCAGATTTACATGTTTATTGCAGCAGAGAGAAAATTCAGTGTTAGCTTTGGTACAAACACTTTATACCGCTAAGGTATTAACTTTAGAAGCTGAATATATGGAACTAATCAAAACCCTTTCATAAATAGATTAATGAGGAGACAAAAATGCACAAGTACAAGCTGCTAGGCTTTGAACAGTCACATCTTCTATAGCATATTTATTTTTTTATTTAAGTTAACAAGTATTTTAATTGGTTTTGTTATGTGTTGGTTTCGGTGGAGTGAATTTGTTAAACAAAAAGAGCTTCTGGCAGACAGAAATATAATAATGTAGCTGGAGATCCCGGCATGAAAGTCCATGTCCTGATGCTGATCTTTTATTCAGAGGTTTTCTTTCTGTCCTCTGTGTTTGCTGCACCCTCTTGTCTGAGCCCTGCTCCTTCATGTGCATCCCTGAAATTTTTTGTGAAAAATTTGGTTTCCAAGGTAGGAACAGAGGTAGAGAACAAGGGCATTTAATTTAACATAATCAGTATGACATCATCCAAACAAGAATAGTAGTTTCTCTCCTCTTCTCAAGACTTTCTACTCAAGCACATTGTCCATTTAATGTCATTTATTGCTAGTAAATAACCTTGTACACAGAAAGCAGTGAAACACTCCAAGAAAAAGAATGAAAACAACCCCAAAAGTAAAATCAAAAGAAATTACTGTGACCTGCTTATAAACCCCGTGCTTGAAGCAGAGGGGGACAGACAGGAGATGGGGCTGCTCAGAACAAACGTTTCCTGTGCCGGCTGAGTCACCGCAAGGTTCAGCAGCGCAGTCCTGCTGGGGATGTCTCACTCCCCATTCAGGACTGTAAATTTCCTTCCTGAGTTTGTTAGCAGCAAACAATGTGTGTAAAAAAAAACAACCAAACAAACCAACAAAACAAAACAAAACAAAAAAACCAAACAAGAAACCAGTCAGGCCCACTATAACTGCTGGTATTATGCAAAAGAACTAATGCATAAGCAATCTGCTGCATTTGGAGGAATGTGCAATGTGACACAAGCCACCGCAGAAAACCAGGCAGCAGCTCTTCCAAACCTGGAGATAAAGAAGGGATCTTAACAGGGCTGGCTGAAAATTTTCCATTCAACACTTCTCTTTTAAGCGGGCTCTTGAGTAACCTTATTTTTTAACTCCAAAGTTATATCATTTCTGTACAAAACATCAACTTCTTACTAAAACATCAACTTCTTACTAAACCAACCAAACAAGAATCTCCTCTCTCTTTGCTAATCTGAATAATTTTGACCCTGGGAAAATGTCACAAGATATGCCTCAGCAAATTTTTAGTTCACATACACCAAGTCCTCATCAGACTCCAAGGACAGGTTTCCCACCTGCTGTCCTAACTCTGGGAAGAGCTCCCAGGAAAAAGGGATTAACAGGCAGGAGTGCCAGTGCTGCATGGGAAACCAAGTCTGAGCAGGACAGCAGCCTCTGGGGGATAATGGGGCTAAGCGTCCTGGAGCTCCAACTCTAGAGACAGCAAGTCTTAATTGCCATTTCCTATTTTTCAGTTTTTCACTGAGATACCAAATTTCTTCTTATATGAAAATAACATTCCAATCCCTGCTGAAGTTAAGCCGTAACCTAAGAAACTCCCAACTTTTCTTTGTAGCTGTCTCTTTCATATTTTGCCCAAAGCTTGAAGAAGAAAGAAAAGACGCCATGGGATTCAGAGAAACTTGGTATTTCTCATGTTTAAAGAGGGAGTTTGTCATTTTAAAGTGAGCATCTCTTTATATGTCAGAAAACAGAGTAGCAGAAGTGACAACAAAACACACAGCTATTTTTTGATTTTCAGTTCACTGTGAAGAGTTGTTTTCACCCTCTCCCCCTTCTCCCTTTACGAAGAAGTGTTAAATTAGCAACGAAAACAGCACATTAGCCGACAGGTACTGCAAATAATCTAATCATGAGACAGCATTAAAAAAACCTATTCAGCATGTTGTGGATGTTGGGGTTATTTTCTTCAGCAATTACATCTGAGGAAAGCTCTCCTTAGATATTTAATGGGTTGCAGCTAAAGAATTTTTAAAGCACATTTCAGAGCTGCTGGTATTGGAAAGGATCAAGTATTTCTTAGTCACTGCTAAGTTTTACAATTGATTATGGCACATCCCAAGTTAAGCTCCTTCAGTAGGAAGCTGGTAATGCCTAACACCAAATGCTGCAAAGGAGAGTCTGTGTAGGCATAAAAGGAGAATACAATACTGGGCATCATGAGTAAAAAGCCTTATTCAGCCAGGGTCCAAAAGTGACTTTTTTAATGCTTATTTTTAACTAACTTCTGCAATAAGCACAGAGTGCTACTTGGCTCCTTAAATAGCTGCAATGACGAGCTGGCACTCGCTTCTGTTACTGTGTGAATTTATGGAGCTGTTGTCACATGCTTTGTTAGAGGAAATATATGATGGTTCTGTCACAGGGACTGGACACCTATAATTCTCATTTTCTTTGCCTGCTCATAAATCCCTGCTGCTCAGTCACACCATTATTATACTTGGGTTGCTGCTATAATCCCCTCACTGGAGTGAGGCTATCGCAGCGCCTTGCAGGGGAAGCGCTGAGTCACCAGTATCGCTCCAGTGGAAATGAAATGCTGCACAGGGCTGGTGACTGCCTGTGCTGCAAAGGAGGTTCAGGCACATACATCTGCTTCAGGGGCACGCTGACAGATATATCAGTGGCAGATGCTGAAAGGGCACTGGGTGCCTTGGAAATGCCACTCCTTTATGTGGGTTTTACTGTCTTGGATAAGGTTTCATGGGGTTTGGTGCCTAACTGGCACCAAGGCAAAGGGGCAAGCTCTGCTTTTCAGTTTCCTCTCTAAGACCCAAGAAAGGGCATTTGCTGCTTCTTGCTGTTTAGAACAGTACTTAGCTTATTGGAGCACAAGTCTTACGAGGAGCAGCTGAGAGAGCTGAGGTTGTTTAGTCTGGAGAAAAGGAGGCTAGGAGGACCTTATCACTCTCTACAACTACTAGAGGTTGCAGACAGGTGGGGGTTGGTCTTTTCTCCCACCTAACAAGTGATGGGCCAAGAGGAAATGGCTTCAAGTTGTGCCAGGGAAGATTTAGATTGGATAGTAGGAAAAATTTCTTCACTGAAAGAGTTGTCAAGCATTGGAACAGGCTGCCCGTGGAAGTGGTAGAATCACCATCCCCAGAAGTGATCAGAAAACATATAAATACTGTGTTTAGAGACATGGTTTAGGTGGATCTGGCAGTGTTAGGTTAATGGTTGGACTCAATATTAGCAGCCCTTTTCAACCTATTCTATTCTATTCTATTCTATTCTTCCCATCTCCATGTTTTTTGCTCAGGCCAATGCCCCAGCTACAAAGGACTTGGTTGTACTTCATCTGTGTGCATAAAGCCCTGCCTTGCCCCACAGGCCTCTGATGGACGACACTCGAGCAGTGTGAGGCCCTTTGTTGCTCAGATATCCTCAGTCTCGCTGGCCTCAGGATGGGTTTGATCATGCTGGTTGCCCTCTTGGACCCCGTGCCTTTGCTGCAGCGCTACTTTTTGTCTAATGCCAGAGCCTCTCTGTGCACGGCAGCTCTCACTGCCTCTGGCTTTGCTTGTCGACTCAGTCCCTTCTCTCTGCTCCTACGACCTCCAAACCTCTTTCATCTTGCCCTGCCACGCACTGTAGCCGCCTTCTTTCATCTTCTCTTCTGTGCCTGTGGGAATGCCCTTCTGAAGCCTGTGGTCAGTCTCATCCAAATTGCTCTCTGAGGAGCCCCATGTTACTGCTGCATCTCGTGTGGCAGTGGGTGCCTCGCCAAGCTCCACGTCGACCCATGCCGTGCCGGTAGTGACCACTGCTCTCTTGCCTGACCCCCAGGAAATTACTGTTCTCCCCCATGCCTCTGTTTCTCTTTCTGGCTTTCATCTGTCTTTTTTTTGCCCTGGCCAGAGGCTGCTGCGTGTGACAAGCCTGACGGTACCACGACAGCCTGGTCTCAGCTGGGAGCACAGATAATAACCGCAGCCCTGTGAGCCATGTCCCTGCTCTGCCCCTTGTCTGCACCAACCACATCTGGCCTGTCTCTCATGTCCACTGCTTGGAGACAAGTGAGCCCTCCCAGGGAGGTCTGGGTTGTGTGGCCACTCCTGCACCTTAGTGGAGACAGAAAAGACTGAAATGTGGCTCTGTTTTATTCCCGGCATTGGGATGACTGCGCTGGGGGTCTCGGCCCCATGTTGGAGACAAGGGCGTAAACTGTGCCTACATCCACCCGTGACCTCGTTGGCAGCCCAGGAGCCACCAAGAGCAGCAGTTGGGGGTTGGGAAAGCACTGGGATGCTGCTAGGTGGACTGCTATTTCTCCAGGTCCTCTCCAGGTTCCCAAGGAGCTACTGAGCATCTGTGATTCATCCCAACAGGGAGCCACACTCAAGGAAAGCCATACCTGTAGGAAAGAAAAGTCCTGAGGACAGACAGCTACCACAATCATTGCCTCATGAAACTTGTAGCTCTCAGGAATGATGCTGTATTCTCTTGAGTGGCTCCTCCGGGGACTCTTATCCATGGCCAACACCACAAGGTCTCCTAGGACCAAATCCCTTCAGCAGCCATACACTGAGATGCCACACAGTTTTGTCATTTGTTGAGTGTCCCCTCATCCCCTGAGGGGCTCAGGGATGTCCCCTATCTGTGCTGTAAGCAAGTATGGAGAGAGTGGATGGAGACACAGAGTCTCTGTCCTCTTCCTCCACCACCATGTGTCAGCCCATTGCACTGGAAAGTGGTCTATTGATCAGGATTCACTGCCAGTTATTTCCCGGAGAAGCAAGCAGTGATTGAAGCAAGGTTTGTGCCTTTGAGACATACTTTCCTCCCTGGGGCCGAGCACTTATCTCCTGATCCACCACCAGAGCAAGAGGGAAGGGCATAAGCCAGCCCAAGGCTATTGTTGCTTTCTAAAAGGCAGAGTGATGGAGATGGCCAATGATGGGCACCCACTGGAGGAGCTTAATCCCTGCTCATCCCATTTTGACAATAAAATTACACGTTTTGTTAACAAAAGCTTCCACCTGAAGAGTTCAAGAAAAGCACAGGGAAGTGTTCGTTCTAGCCAGGAATTTACGCTACTATTCTGCTCCTCCGGAGTTTTTATAAGTAGGTTTCTTTGCTACCACAACATAAAGAACACCCCTTTCATAATTGGAATTGCCTTCCACTACCATGAGCCAAGTTTAAGGGCTTTTTTGGTTTTGTTTTTGTTTTTTTTTAATGTGGGAGCATAGAAAATTAAATCTCTGTTGGATTTTTTTAAGCAATTATTTTAAGCACTGTGAATAAACAGGGAGTGCCTTACAAACACCTGTTATTTTTCCCATCGTGAGTTTGGCTGCTGCTGAACAGTCAGAAATGCTGCTTTTTATAGGATACAGTGTGTTTATCTGGCAGAGAAGAATAGTGTTTGTTTTCACCATAGAATAATGCACTGAGTGCTGTATAAAGTGCAGCACCAACTTTTATTGAATAGGCAGCACGTGTTCTCTGGCTTCCTCCTGGTTGCTGATGGATTGGTGAGATTCACTTGCTTCCATCACAAAAGAGGCACCTTGGACCTGGGCTGAAGGAACAGGGTCATTTCACTACCTACTTCTCAAAACTTCTGGGTTTGCTGTGGAGATGAGCTGCAGTATAAGAATTGATTCAGACCTGGCTCTCAGTCTTCTTCTGAAGAAATTGGGGGGTGCCAAGTCTGGACTGCCAAACTTCAGCAGGAGTAAAGTCTATCTCAAAGTCCATATTCCCAACATGCTCTGGAAAAAAAAAAAAAGGAAGATATGGAAATAGTTCTGGGAGATTCTCATGATAAATTGCTTCTTCCTTACCCCTTTTCCCTATCTCTCTGTCTAGATGCTGCAGGCTGGCAGTACCATGGGGACAGAGTGAAGGTTGCTGCCCACACCAGAGCACAAGCAGAGCAGTGTAGGGACCTGAGGCAGAGGGATTACAGCAGCAGTTGGTTGGCTGAGCTGACCTGATTGAGCTGACACTTCCTTCTTTTCCAGCCTTAACCTCTGCTGAAGGTTGTCACCTCCTCTCGCCTGTCTTCCCTCTGGGTGGGGATGCTACAGAGCAGCTGAGTAGGAACCTTGTGAGCAGGACATGGCCTAAAGGAAGGGAAAGAAGAGGTCAGAGGTGGCTGGGACTCCATATCAGATGAGACAAGGCACAGGGCTGACAACAATGGATTTGCAGCGTGCACTTGGCATTTCAGGTCAGACTTGAGGTGACCTGACCAGTGACCATTCCACAGAGACAGACGAGATCCTTTGTCCTTCTTCCCTCAGGTAGCAACCAACCATCAGTGTTATTTTTCAAGTACGTGTCTCAAGACAGCAAGCCTCTCTAACGAGCTAAGACAAGCATCACATTAGCCCCTAGCAGGGATTATTTTAGCAGGGACACTTGCAAAGCTCTATTGTAGCCATCCAGCAAATGCTCTGCCTCCTCTGCTTTTGTTAGTATGGGAGGAAGTTTTTTACTAAATTTCCTTGCTTCTCTGGAGTTTCCCGTAAATCAGGGCACATTCTGAAGTTCAGTTAAAGACCAGAAAGAAAGCACAGGACAGAGGTGAAGGGAGACTGGGATTAACTGACTCCTGTTGGTGCTTGTGCTTTTGAGCAGTTCAAATATCCATGTGGCTGGTTTTCTCCCTTCTCCTGCTGGTCTGTTACTGGTTCTGCACTGGACCTGTGCTCTGCCAGTTGAGGTGCCCTGAGCAGGATGTGGCATGGGTAGAGGAGGGGAGAAGGATGCCATGTGTGAGGAAGAACAGAAGTTTGCACACCAGACTTGCTGGTTTAGCAAAGCACTGCAAATCAAGCAAAGCTGCCTGGGCTCTGAAGAGCTGAGAAGGAGGCAAAGAAATCTTACCAGCTTTACTCCTGCTGTTGCTCTTTAAATGTGTGAGCATGTAGGCAGCCAGCCTGCACTGCTCACTCTGCTCCTCTGCATGGTGAATGGGGACACTCAGAAATTTCCACCAGCTGTTGGGTAGTGTCAGAAAGGATGTTTTTAGTGGTTAAGGTGTAAGACAGGTAGCAGAGACCAGGCTTCCATCCTGGGTGTTGTTACCAGTAAACTGTGTGTGAACAAATCCCTCAGGCCAAAATTTTCATTGCCCTGCCCTTCTGAAAATCAGGCCACGAGTTGCGTAAAT
Source organism: Corapipo altera (assembly GCF_003945725.1). Classification (NCBI taxonomy): domain Eukaryota; kingdom Metazoa; phylum Chordata; class Aves; order Passeriformes; family Pipridae; genus Corapipo; species Corapipo altera. The sequence goes on along the minus strand of NW_020884895.1, from coordinate 1,684,150 downwards.
ATGGGTGTAGGTACCTAGCAGTAGGCAGCCAGTTTGGAACATTTTGGCTTTAATCCCTGTTCCTGAGTTACCTCATTTATAAAATGGGGATAATTCTTTGCTACCTCGAGGGATGCTCTGAAGCACAACTCTATTGATGCTGGTAAAGCATGTCCCAGCTCGCTGGGTAGCTATTATTCTATTCTTGACAGAAATTGGATATGGCAGAGCTGAACAAGTGCTCTTGGTGTAGTTTTCTCTGTTGCCAGTGGACTGCCTTCGAGTCACAGTTCCTCCCTCAGCAGAGACAGAGTGGACCAGGTACACTTTTGGCATCACCACAGCTCCAGGCTGCAGCTTTAAAAAACCCCAAATATCCCAATAGCTCTGCCCCTGCCTGTCACTGCTCCAGGGTACTCGGGCTGGACACAGGACATGCATCTTTTCCCCTATGGAGGGAGACAAGAATTGCCAGGATACTGGGTTGCGTGGCTTTGGAAGCTCCTTCTGTTAGGAACAAATTCTTTTTACATCCCCTCAAGTTGATGTGGTTTGCTTTCATGTAACATGAACTCAGCATCTCTTCTGCAGGGCCAGACTTGTGTAGAAGTCAATTAAAAGAGCAAATTGATTCAGAAAAGGATCTTGGATACTTTTCTTCTGGGATAAAGGAATCATTTCCTCTATTTCACGAGTTGTTGATACCGGGAAGTTTTCCATCAATATTCCAATACTGAAAAATCTTTAATTCAGTCCATGATTCCCATTTCATTTTCATAGTCAGCAGCAAGACCCTCTTTCCAATAGAACTATCCCCCTTCCTCCCAGCAACTTATCTCAGATACTCCTAGGAGAAACATGGATGATGCATCACTTTATGCTAAGAAACACATATTTCTATTTCAAAAACTCTAATGCAACAGGATTCTTATTTGCACAATGCTAGCAGAACAAATACCTCAAAATCTTGCACTTACAGTCACAGAGTCACTTCCAAATTTAAATCATAAGATGTAGAGAATAAAATTTTTTTAATTGAAAAACTGCCTGCTTGGTTTTCATCTTTTGTCCTGTTGGAAACTTAAGCATAGAGGAAATCTTGGGAGAAGCGTGCTATCCTAGGATTTTCTCTTTGGATTCATCCTCAGAGTGAGGTGATTTAAGTTTGGGTGCCTATCTTCAATGACAGCTGCTGTATCCTCTGAATTACAACCCTCAACATAATGACAAACGAACATCCATGCCCACCTTTGCACCCAACTGGTTTCATATCAGGTAGTTTCACTGCCCACACATAGGTTAGATAAAAGAGGAGTCTTCGTTTCTTTTGCAATCCTCTTACCTCCTCAGAAACCTTCCGCAATCTGCATTGTCTTGAACAAAGGGTGAGCTACAAGATGAGTGGGATACTTCATTATAACCTCTGGCTGTGCAATGAGTCACACCTGTGATTTTGAAATGCAAAATAATAAATTAAGAGGGCAGTAGTGAGATTGAGCTGACAACCCGATAATAAAAATACTGGGCAACTTGTCAACTTTGGCTGAGCAACTAAAGAACGACACTTTTTCCCAAGCACAGGCAAATGAAAGGCTCTCTTTGCTGCACTGGTGTCATGTTGTGACCAATAGCAATGTCTAGTGGTTCAATAAAATGTAAACACTGACTATATTTTCTAGAGCCAAGTTCTCTTTTTGTCCTCACAGAGAAGGAAGGTTGGCATCCAGGAGTCTGAAGTAAAGATTGAAAGCTGGAACTCTGTCTTACGCCACCAGAAAAATCTCTATGACTCAGTTTACCTAAATACAGACTTTGTAAATGGGGTTTAGAAAAGTTAAATTACTACTAGCCTGATTTTCAGAGGGAAGGCACTCATAAATATTTTTTATTCATTTATCACCATATACAGTCATCTCACTACAGCTGTCTAACTGTCAAACTCTTTTCTTTATTTACTTTATTTGCTAAGTGTACACGAGTGTGCAGTGTGGGGCAGTCCAGCTGCCTGAGCCAGCTCAGTGTACACAACTCTGCAAAGACATGGTGCAATGAATGGCCAACAATGCAGGGCACAACTTCATGGGGTAGCTTTGCAGGAGAAGGAACAGCAAAATGCCATCCTCCCACCATCATCTGGGTTCAGCAGCAGTTTAACACCCTTTACATGGCGATGTCTTTTCATAAAAACAAAAAAGAAAACAAACAAGCAAAAAAACGCCAAACAGAATTTGGGTAGGAATGAGTGCCTTTCCTCATGGAAAGAACAAACAAAAGGAAAAGACTTGTCACCAACCTGTCTTCTCCTTTGGGTGACTATATGGATAGGTATTTGCTACCAGGAAAGCCTCTGTTGCTCTGGGCAAAGAGCTCTCTGTCTGTGAGGAGGAGGAATGCTCTCAGTGTTTCTTCGGAGAAAGGTGGGGCTGCAGCTGTGTAGCAGAGATGCTCACATGGAGGTTTGGCATGACCCAACGTTGTCATCAGGACAAAACACCCCCAAATCAAACAGAAAATTTCTCAATGGAGTAAAATCCCTACTGAAAACATGTACGAAAAGCTAATCTCAGTAACAAGGTGGGAAATCTCCTACCAGGATGACAAAACTTCTGGACTTTAGAGTAAAAGATAAAGTTTTAAAAAATTGCAAATTTTTTTTCTCTTTTCCTATCCTTCCAATAAACATGGTGTTAGGGAATGGACATTCTGGTATGAGGCAGAGCCACTGTGTTGCTTGTAAGTGGGCAAAGTACAACATATTTTACTTTTTGGATGCTCTAAGTGGGACCTCTTTGCTTTTGAGCATTGCTCAAATAAAACAAAGCACTGGAGTTTTTGCCCATCACTACAATTGCACATTCAGTTTCATGGTGTGACATCTGGGCTGAGTTTGTGTAAACTCTAATGTCAGAAATAACGACATTTCCAGCCGATGGTACAGCACTGATTGAACTGCCAAGGATGTGCCCATTTGTAGCAGCTCTGAGCTGGAGGATGGCTCATGGAACAGAGAGCTAATTTCTTTGCACTCACAAGCACCTCTGACCCAATCAGCGCTATTCCAGCGGTTATTTTTCTGTCTTCAGTTTCAGAGCTTGTAAGGATTCGGCTTGCCAGGTGCTGGATACTGAAATGACAGAGACAGATCTGGATTGCATCTAGTTGGCAAGTGGAGCACACCATTTTTAGCCAGGAAGTATATCTTTTGATATTGCAGCGAGATAATTGATGTATTACAGTAGGTCAGCACTGTCTTGAGGGATTTGGGGCAATGGGATTGTCTGTACCCCAGTGTCATTCACAATCTTGTGTTCATATTACATCCTGCAGTAGTACATGCCTGTGCTGATATTTTATAAAAACCAACTCCAGGTCAGGATGCCAAATTGCTCTTGAAGCAAGTGAATCTGGCAGCAAGGAAAGAGCTTGGACCATCTTCTTGGGCACAAAGTGGTGATGGAAAAGTAAACAGGACAGATGGTGGTTGCTATAACAGACACCTGGCGCTGCAAAGCCACTGCTCTGTCACTTTACCCAGTGAAAACCTTAAGAAAAACCCCCACTTCCACAAGCATGTTCATGGATTTAATCCAGTGGGACCTAGAAAAGCCAATTTGACACATGTCCATAGGAAACAACCCTTTAGAGGGTGTCATTGCAACCTGTTATCTTTAACTCCTTGATCTGAATGACCAAATGCTTATTTACATCCATCATTACGACCAAAGACTTGAATTTGTACTCTTAAATATGCAGTGAGGTATGTCTCTTTCTCCAGGCTGCTGCTTGCCAGGGAATGCATATATAAAGCAAGGTGCTCCCTTCTGTCACCAAGGACAATGTGCTCTTATTAGTCAATAGCTGCTGGCAAGCCCTGGAGGCTGGACATGCTTCTCGTTTCAGCAACCTGGAGTGAACATGGAAAGCACCTGGCTACAAGGGCTGTAAACAAATAGAGACTTGACTGGGAGTTGCCACATAGCACAGGAGTTTAAATGATACACAAAGCAAGGCACCTCCTATTACTAAGGAAAATTCAAGCCACCGTTTGTCCCTGCATGGTTCTGTTTTCCAATGCCACCACAATGCCAATCCCGTCAAGAGACAGTTTGGGATGGAGGATTCGCTGGGCCTGATGCAATGTTCTCAGCCTGGGATCAGATTAGTCCTAACCCAAGATCTTATGCAAATCCGAGGCTGAAGGAAGCTTGAGAATGAAATAAGAGAAAATCCCCCTGATCAAGGTTGCTGATAAAAGCAACCGCCTCCAGCTGGTGAGCAGCACCGCCCACAGCCTGGCTGCTGGTGTGCCAGGCTGGGCAGGGGCTCGGGAGGCTAATGACAGTCCAGCACACTGAGTGTGCCTATCAGGCAGGAGGATAACAGGATGTTGTCCCATCCCACGCACAGAACAGCTCTACCTGAGCAAGCAGGAGGCCATGCCAAAAACGCGGACAGAGGCAAACATATATTTCACACTGTATGTGGGGAGTCCCGGGGCAGCTGTACTGATCTCTCAGCTGTAATGGATGTGTAGAGGGGCTGAGTGCAGGCACCGTGCACCCTCCATTTTCCTTGCTAGATGTCTTCTGTTCAGTGCATTATACATGTACTTTCTCGTGTGGCCAAGATTTGGGAGTTAAGAGGGTCTCCAGGGTGACTGTGCTTCCCACCTGCTTACAGACAGTACTCACAGAGTGTTTGTTGTGGTGTCCCTTTGGTGGGAAGGGATCTACTCTAGTTATCCCAATTATTAGGAATGCAACCAGGTCCCACAATTGATTTCACACAAGCTGATAAATGCCATTCAAATGGCAGCACCTTCTCTCCCCTGCCCTCAATGCACAGAGTACACACTACAGTGAAGTACAAAGCACCGCAATTGCAGAAACAACTTCTAGTAGCCACTGTAATCCCTGATAATTACTCTTCTTAACCTTCCCTGGTGCCTTACAGATGCTTGATGGCTGCTCATCAAAGCCAACTGCGTGTCCTACCTGTGCAAGACTCTTGGTATCTGGTATCAATGTGACTAAGACCGACTTGCAGGTTCTGTCACTTACCATTCCCAAGAAACTTTCTCCCGAAGGCAGTCAAGGCACAGGGCTGCCACGGCAGGTATTTTGCCCAATTAAGCAAGTGAGCAGTGCTATGTGGCTGGTTGACATTTAGAGCAGAGCAGAGGAAGACAGATTGGGGGAAGATGTTGCAACATTGTTTGCGTTGGCAGTGGATTGGGTTGCGAAAAAGCCCTAAGAGAAAGTAACAAACAAAGGGTGTGTCTGGAAAGGGGGTTGAGTTCAGAAACCTTTGCACAACGTGCAAGCAACACGTGCAAGAGCCAGGTGATTCAGAGCTGCCTTTCCTACGCTCTTGTGACCTAAATCCCCCAACAAAAGGGACTAGTATGTGTAAATACAGCAAGAGCCTCCTGGCCTCTGGACCTGGTTTTCCAGGAAGAGCTCTTCCTCCTTGCCCTGTTGTACAGAACAACATACTTAGGTGCAGCATGGATGTTTTTATGGTTGTGTTTGGAGGCTCAGGGAATGTTTAAGACCAGACTTGGGGGTAGTGGCCCAGTATTTTAGGTTTTGCGTGGCTGGGTCTCTTCTAACATAAAGCTTCTCTTTACATTGCCTCTTGCAAGTCAACTCTTGTATGATTATTTTAGATTCTTTCCATTTGTTTTTTTTCTCCAGAATAGGAAACAGCTTTAGTTTGCTTGGAGGAGCGGAGGGTTAGTGCTCCATGTGTGTGATGTTTTCATAGGATCATGGAATGGTTTGGGTTCTAAGGGACCTTAAAGATCATCTAGTTCCAAAGCACCCCCATGGGCAAGGATGCCACCCACTAGACCACGTTGCACAGGGCCCCATCCAACCCTCAGACATGTCCAGGGATGCTTTAAGAAGTATCGTGTTAGTCCAGGCTTCTAGAAGAGCAGAACAGGCAGAATCAGCAATACCTCTCGGTTACAGGGAAATGTACTTTCCAGCTTCTTTTGGAGATCCAGGAACTAAGTGCAGGTGTTCCCTGGTCCTTCAGTTCAACACACAGTATTAGTTATTGTTCCATCTGCTGTGGGAGCTCCTCTCTAGCACACTGCTGTGTCACTTTACAGTAAATTTTTCTGAGGCCATGTTATTTCCTGGGAGGGGTGTCTATGAGACGTCCATGAGCTTTTTAATCCCTTGGGGACCCGTTTAGAGGTCAGTCATTGCTTTCTACCATTATAGACAGCCTTTCACCCCATCTTGCATGGCCAAGAGGAGATCACACAGTGATGCTGACTCAGTGCTACAGAGAGGGGTTCTGTCACCAGGCACTGATGAGGCAAGATGATGCAGTGATGTCATGAGGGTGGAATCTGCATATCCTGTTGGAATAAACAGACAAATGCCAAGTCAAGCTCCTCCATAATCTCTTGTATTCTTAGATTTTTTTCACTGTCATTTGTGATTCAGCCTTTGAGGCACCTGGTGTTTGTCTGTTTTTTTCCCACTACTGAATCATGTTCTCATTTGCACATTATTCCTTGTCTGAATTTCCCCAATCAGTGTCTAGACAGATACTGCTGTTTTGCGAGGAATACGGGTGAAAAAGCACATTTTTACTCCTGAGGATCTCAGAAGATTTTCTGAGAGGCAGAAAGTTCACTCTCTTCTTTGAACAACATACAGACTATCAAAAATCAGACCACGGCATGGGCAGAGATAGGAACACAGTGTGTAGGGAACATAATATTCAGGTAGGGCGGCCAACACAGTGCTCAACTGTGTCTTAGTCTCTATAAATCCTCCAGATGTCTCACAGGCAGAACAGCACAAATAAGGTCTCCAGAATGCACTCAAATCCAGTGAAAGAAGAAACTCTATGAATCAGCATGCTGTGTATTGAGGTCAGTTAGGAGGAAGGCAGAAGGACATTAACATGAGAATAGTAATTTATTAAAACACTGCAGACCTGAGAAAGAAGAGTAGGAATTGTTGATTTCAGAGATCATGTGCAACAACTGCCAGACAGGGGACTTCCCCTTCTTCTCTCCTGGAGTATGACCTCCATTCATACTTTAGCTGCTCTGGTTTATATCTACGTGTTGTAGCTCCAAAACCCTCAGAGCTGAGTTTGTCTGCAATATTTTTATGTAATGCATTTAACAGCTTCCCTACATGGACTGTGTGCAGTTCTTTGGGGACAAAGCCATTTTTCAAAGTTAGTGCTGCGGAGACAATAAAAAAGAGCTAAAAGAGATTAGAGTTTTGACTCTTACTATATATCAGGGAAATCTTACTGGAAACCTCAGACAGATGCACAGTAAAAAGGCTAAGCATGCTGCTTCTGTGATATATTTGCCTGAAATTGCTAGAAGACTCATATAACTTTTCCCTGTTTGCACTTCCGAAACAGATTGCTTCACTTCTTGATCCAAAATTTGAGCAGTTCATGCTTGAAAAACTGCAAACCAAGGGGCATTGGCTGATAATCACGTAATTGTGCTGCTTTTTCGTCCCTTTTTTTTCCAGTGTTTGTTGACAGCACATAAATCACAGTAGCTTTCCAGATAGTTATATTGGTAGAGCTCTGCTCCCGGTATTTAAAGGCAAATCTTGCAGTATGAGGACTGAACACCAGCAGAGCCATGGTCACTATCACTGTCAGCTTAGCTGGCAATAAAAGGAGGTTAAGCCAAATTGCATCGACTTCAGGCCTCTGTACAACAAAGTCACACTGGCTTTGTTTATTACGGGGCTGAGAGGGAGTTCATGGAGAGTTACCACAGCTCAGCTGATATATGTAAGTTGCTAAGCTGGTAAGTCTTGAGTCCCTATTTTCTGATTCAGATCTGACACAGGAAATGGAAGACAATAATTAATGAGTGGAAGAGGAGATATGGCTTTACAATAGAGAGAGATGGTGAGATAACCTTATTACATATTTCATTGGATCTTTTACCAAACAGATGATAGACTCATTATAAAGGGTGCATAGAACAAAGGAAACATTGACATTTAAAGAGATTCTGCTCCGGAAAGCAGCCACAGAATTGGCATGATGGGTTTCCTTGACTTTTATGTTTAGCTTTTGGGTGAAGGAACAGCTTTGTGCCTATTAGACCTGCTAACTGTTGCAATGCGGGAGTTACACTGATTTTGAGTCTGATGAGATTTTGGTCTTGAGGTATGCTTGTGTTCCTTCATCCATCTCTTTTTTTCTTTTTATTTTTTTTAAACTTCTTTTTCCATGAAGGCCAGGTAGCAGCAGCCTCTCCTCCATTGCTTTCTTTGTTTGGTTTTTCTCACTTGCTCACAGGTAGGGCTGCTTTTCCCACTATGTTGTTGCAGCTTCAAAGCTGCCTTCACACAAGCTTAAACTACCTTAGTTCAATCAGTGTGAACTTTTGCATTTGATGATCTACATTATCTGTAGAACGTCATATCCTTGTTCATTTAAAAAACTCTTCTAACCAACTAGAGCTGAAAAAACAGCTCTGTTGATACTTAGAGGGTCTGCACAGCCTTGTGCCCTGATTTAGTTAAAACTTCTTAAAGCTGCACTCTTTTAAATTAGTGTCATTGAGTATGCATTCGATATATTGGAAATGTCGTGCTGGGGTTGTACAAGCTATTGAGTTATATCCTCAGTGAGATATTATAAAATCCTTTGCTTTCAACAAGGCTCGAAAATAAGAATTAAAATACTTGTAAACTTGAAGTATATAAGTGCACTGGTGGAATTGAAGCAGTGACAATACTGGAATAAATACACGGGGTGAGATAAAACTGCATCGGGCTTTGTGTCACATCTCTCTGGCAAAGCACCCTCGTCAGACTCCACAGTTCCCTAGGTGTCTTTGGTAGCAGTGGCTGCTGCCTGGTTACATTTGGGATCACTTGGAACATGACGTGCTTCAAGCTAGTTAAAGTCTCATGAAAACCTGTAGGTAACACCCAAACAAAAGGCTGCACTGAGGCCATTTTACTCTTTCTGAAATGACGTTTCTCAGAATTTGGGTTCACAGGAAATTGCAGCTTTCCGGTTTGATTCAGGAAAACATGAAATGTCAGATTTTTCTGTGGAACAGAGATTTTGGGCACTCATTCGGCTTAGCCAGCAGGTGAGGAGAAGCTTAACAGTAGCACATGGAGTTAGTGTCCACCGCAGTAATCCCTTGAGCAAAGAGCACATGAGGCTGGAAAGCTCTGAAAGGGAAGTCAAAATGACCCTTACAGAAAACCTTTCCTAAAGGAAATCACATCTGTTCAAGCTGGCATGCAGGACTGTTCTCAGGAGGAGCGAGATGCAAAGTTCAAGGGAACTGCCTGCGAAGACACACAGTGACGGCGCTGGGGTTATATAATGTGCCTTGGTGTGAGGAAGCTCTTTGTTCTATTTACAAATCCCTGTAATACTGACAAGGAAACTTCAGTGGCTGCCTTCCAAAGACAACAATGAAGAAAGAAAGAAAGGTGGGTTTTTCTTTGTCTTGCAGCCCCCATAAATCCCCTCCTATTCTGAAATGTGATTTTTTAAATTATTTTTTTCCCCCCCGTGTGTAATCCCATTGCAGGTTTTACAAGTGTTATTACAAAGCAATCAAACATGGGAGCAGTGAGGAAGAGTGCACCAAGGAACACTGAGCCTATTTGTTTGAAAACTCTACAGGTGCTGCTTACAGCTTTGAAACACCAGGGTTATTGTGTCTGGAGAATATTGTTTCATCCACAAAGAGGTCAAATACCGGAGAACATTCTTGGATATTATGTGAGATTTAAGTCAGACTTGTTTCTCAAAGACTACCTTATAAACTGGTTTATCTGATACAAAAGTTCCCAAACCCTGAGAAAACTCAGGGTGAGATTGGAACACCACGGGAGAGGATAGAGAAGAGGTCACAAAATCATGAACAATGCAGAGAAAAGGAATAGGGAATGATTAATCACTATTTGCTATAGCACGAGAACACTGATTTTCATTTAAAAAAATCACAGTAATTTTTCTGTGCAGAAACAGGCTGTTATTAAAGAAACTGCACTAAGCCAATCCCTGGGACTCTGCCTGTACCGCTCACTTTTCTCTACTTCTTAGTAAACATTAGACTGAATGGTGTATAACTGTAATGTCCTCTGGGTATAAACTTTGGTACCTGTTACTAAATCCATTCTATATATTTACTGGTGAACAGTTTGGCTGTAGACTAAAACTGAGCTACAGTACTTAGGCTGTTCTTGCTATTCAATGAGAGATTTATTCTGTAAGACCCACATCTTCATCTTCAGCTATTAACAAGTTCCTGTTTAATTTCCTAGGTATTTTGGGGAAAAAGGCATGCATTTGGTAAAAGCACATTGTAAAAGAACTACAAGGTAAGGATAGTCCTCTTGAGTCTTGTTCAAACTCCATTTCAGACATCAGGAATCCTTTATCTTAGCTCTCTATCTAGGAAAATATTTACCCATTCTAATGACCTAATCACAGGAAGGGGCCAGGGCCCAATTTTCTCGTTTGCCTGCCTGTCTCATCGTGGGGTGAGGCTTTATGCAGGGTGTGTACCAGTCCCAGGTCCTTGTGCAGAGCTTGCAGTTGGTGTCCAACACCAACAGCATCAACCGGTGCAACACTCTGGGTGCTTATGACAGAGTCTGGGTGCTTTCAAATGCTTCCTGGTGATATTCAGCTTCTCCATCAGTGCCTTCCTACCACGTGTGCAGCGTGGCCACCTCATCTAAGAATCTTTGGAGCAACATTGACATGCATAAAGCAAGGCCCAGTGGATTGTCGTTCCTACTTGAATGTAAAGAATGAGTGAAAGATCTTAACTGAAAGGTGCTGGAACCATTCTCTTAGGACAAAGGCAGAGCAGGAGACAGCCCAGATGAAGTCATGGATGTTCAAAGAGTTGAGTTGCTGTGTTTCCACAAGTAAAGACGCAAGCTGATATCTTGGTAATAAGAAAGGGTGGGGACGGTTATATTCTTAGGTTGCTTGTTGCCTTAAACCCTCCTGCTCTGTAATGCTAAATAAAACACATACTTAAATGATATAGCTCAGTATTCCTGATCAGCTGCCCAAAGGGAGGAAACAGAGAGTTGTAAACAGCTGACACATGGGTGTAGCCAGCTTTTGATTTAATAGTGGAGAAAAGCGGCATTTTTCAGTCCATGTTTGGGAAGGGTGAGATGCTGAACACGTGAGATGGGCCTCCAGAAGTTCTGCAAATGCTGGAATAATATGGCTAAAACGTAGGCAGGATAATGCAAATACCAGCTGTAATTTTTTCCCTGTAGCAGGTGTGGGCCTGAGAAATATGGATGACACCAAAATGTTGGCTTTCCTGAAATTTTGAAGCAATTTGACTCTTTCTAAAAGGTCTGTGCAGATCAGGTATTTTTAAGTGTATTGCCTCAAGCTCACAAGCTCACCATGGATTACCAGCTCTTGACAAGAGCAATACCAGGCTCCTGGAGCTGTGGTGGCTGTGGTGGGTCTATAGCATCAAACAGGTAATTGAAGTAGCTATGTCCTGAAAGAGGGGACAGAGTACACATAGGTTGGTCTAACATCTTATGGATTTGCCAAGACACCAATGAGATCCTAAGGTTTCTCCAGAGCAGCCATCTCGTAGTAGTTGAGAACAAACTCAGTGTTCTCAGGTTATTACACTGAAGGGAAGGGAAGGGAAGATGGTGCTTCCAGCGCACATTTACTCTCCAATTGTCCACTAGATTAGAGACAAGCAATTTGGAAGAGATCTCTGAGCAATCTGGTTTAGCTCTCTGCAGACATTCCTCTCCAGCCGCAAGCAGCTCATGAGCAGTTTGAGCCCAGCTCCAGTGCCAGGGATCTGTCACCTCACTGGCAGCAGGGCTGGGCTGCCTTGTTGGTGATCCAAAATTTTGATGGTGTGAGAAAATGTGCATGCAGGGACAGCTGAGCCCAGGGATGCTGGGGTGCCCTGCACTGCCTCTGTGTCCCACAGAGGAATGGAGCAGACAAAGCAGCCTCTGGGCAGAGATGCTCTTGGTCGAGGTCAAACAGATGAGTTGAAATGGGTCTATAAAAATTATTGAGTCAGTCTATACTTACATGCTATAAGGTATACAGAGTTTTGAGGGTAACTAATGGAGATAGTGAGTTCATCACTTTAATACCTGAGTGTGATCTCCCAGAGGCTTGGAAGGGCTGCTGTCTCCTTTCCTAGGTGGTACACTGAGGTACAAAGCTCCAGAGTCACTTGTGAGGAACATATTGGACAAGTGTTTCCCATTAGGAAATGTTTATTTGTCAGACATGATTCCTTTCATGTTGTGCGTGTGTGAGTGTATCCATTTTAGCAAGATACTCTAGGAAATGTTTTCTTGGAATCAGCATGGAATTTCTGGCCAAAATGGTCCTTCATCATGGCAAGGTCATTCCTGGGCTGGCTGGGAAACTGTAGGTCAGGTCATGGACCTGAGACTGGCAAGATGGGGAATTAGAACAGGCGAAACGGTGCCCTGATCCTCAGTTCTGGCACTGTGATTTGTTTTTCATTGCATGCTTTTTGTCCTTTATTACAAGGGAGAAAAATGTTGAGAAGTCCTGGTTTTGTCACAGTAGAGATGGGAAAACTTCCAGACTCTCCAAGATATTGGCAAATGTTGGAAGCTGTTTCTAGCTCAGCTCAATCTGCAACTTTCCCAAAGTCCCACGTCTGCTCTGTTGCAGAGTGGCATACTTAGCCCTGGTTTCCTACAAAGAAAATGATGTAAAGAAAACTATTTACTTTGGAAAATGACTGCCTAATCACATAGCTGGCACTCAAGAACTGGAGACTGAGCAGCCATGTCCTCTCGTTTTGACTTCATTGTCCTCTGTTTACAAGCTGGTCTGTCAGATTGGTCACACCTCTCAAATCTCAAGGCAGTAATTTTCCAAAATAAATAGTTTTCTTTACATTATTTTCTTTATATATATATCTTTGGTATAAACCAACTTAAACTCTTGCTTCTTCAAGGCTTTATGCCATTTAGGACCTCTGTAGGAGTCAGCTAGGTGTTTTGAAGTACTCCATGGAAAACACCTCCCAAGCCAGCAAATCCAGAGCTTTGCTGTTGCATAAGGCACTATCTTATGGCACTGTGGGATTTGGGCTACCCAGAACCTCCGGGGACATCCACCTTAACTTACTGGTCTTTGGCATTACCCAAACTGCACAGCTTCTCAGACTTCTCAAACTCTTCTTATCAATCCTGTTCTTCCCTCAAGTCTGCCCAAAGATCAAAAAGGGGATGGAAACGGAAATGTCCAGGGGGGCAACCAGAGAACTCAAGTTTTGTTCAGATGAAAACCATTGAAACAGAGTGTGCTACCTCTGAACGGGGAGGTCAGAAGGTCATTGGCTTATTTTGCAGCCTTCTTAAAAAACTCCCTTTGGATCTGTTGTTCACCACAGCTTAGACTGATTTTCATCCAGAATACCTCTTTATATTTTAATTTTGTTTTTATTTTATTTTTATTTGTGAATTATTTCTCCTATATTTTACTGGGGGAATCTAATTTTCTCATCTTCTCCCTTCCTAATATTTCATGTCTCTTTAGATGTCTTCATACTATACCCATGCTCCCTGACTAAAGGAGTTACAGGCAAAATCCACAGTTGGCATTTCTATCTTGCAGAGATTATATTTAGGTGGTTGTATACATTTCTACATGCTGTAACTCTATTTACTTTAGAAGAAGAGCTCACAAGATTGATGAGTGAAGCAACATATTTAAAATATACATCTTGTAAATGTGTTAATGACTATATAGGCTATAGGTCCCTGTGGAAATAAGAAAAGTCATTCTTTTAATAAACAATGGAGCACATCCAGTTTTTCTTTCTACTTAAGTTATTTCCAGCATATTCATTAAAATGCTACCAGATTCAATAATATTTGTCTCTTTCTTGGCTTCTTACATACATAGCTTTCTTCCATGACAACAAATCCAAGATTTTTTGGAGCCAAAGCAGGAATGATGATGTGTTTTTGTTGTTGTTGTTCTTCTAACCAGCTGTCTCTGCTCATCTTGCTGTCACTGGGAGAAGACATCTGCTTAGTACATTCAATATTTTCACTTTGATTCTCAACAGGGAGGTCAGAGCCTATGCAAAAATGTCCCCCAAAATATTTGTTACCACAAACATTTCTTTTAAGACTGGGGTACTTTGTTTACTCCGTGTAGGCTCCATAAAGCATTTAACTTATTCCCTTCCTGTAAAGCAGAGCACTCGTGATTTCAGTGCTAAAATCTGGACATGAGACATTCACCATTAGTGAGACACGGTGCAAGATACCAGATGGTGTAAAATACAAAGTCTAGTGGCTTCTGTTTTAATTATATCACATCATTCTGATGAGATACTATGAAGTTGCTTTTTTTCTCCCCACTAAGCTGAGACCCAGAGACTGAGGATTGTTAAGGAAATTATCAACTTCTTTACCAATTCTTTGTGCTAATTTCATCAAAAATTATTAGAAATATGGAGTAGAGCTAGTAATGGTTTGCCTGTGGCCAAAGAGCTTCAGGTAGTTCTTTCTTTTAGGCACTAACAACTCTCCTTCCTCATTAACCAAAGATGCAGTCTAGCAAAACACTTCAATCCTTAAATCCACCCTGTTCAATGGAAAGCTTAAACCTAAGCTAAAATCTCTCTGGGCTCAAATTGGATTTAAGCATGTCCTTAAAATGAAGTATGCTACACTGGCACATTGCTCAACTATACTTCTCAACATTGAGATTTAGCAGTTCTATAAAGCTTTACCATTCCTGTGGCACAGGCAGCTATGGCCCGGACAGTGGATGGAGCAAGGCAAGGAACAGACCCTGAAATGGGTTCAGGGAAGTTTATACACTCCTGAGGTACCCCAAACTCACTGTGGCCAACAGTGAAATGATATGGAATTCGACAGGACTGATTCCCAGGCAAAACTGAGCATCTTGTGAACCACTTGAAACTCAAAGATGTGCACAGAGATGCAGGGTTTGATGGTGGTCGCTATCTCACAGAAAGTTGGGGACATTGTTGGAAACTGTATTTCTCATCAAGACTCCCTTGGGGTTCTGGCCCAGACTTGATTGCTGCCAATGATCTGTGATTCAGTAATGCTTGCCCAGTACCATGTCTTGCATTCCTGTCTGGATGCAAACATACCCGCAAAGTGGGGAAGGAGAAATCTTGGCCCACTGCTGTTCCTAGATTCCTTCCACCAGGCAGCATGCACGTGTGTATCTCTCAGTCAGAAACCTGCACCCTGGTTGGAAATTAATTCAGACTTGCAGGTTGAGTCTTTTCTCTCCTGTCTGCCTAGTATCCATGCTGGTGTTTCCTCATTCCTTCCCCAGTGCCACAGGAATGCTATTGCTGTGAGCTCAGATTTTGCATATGCTTCCAAGAATACCCTTTGGAGACCGAAGGGTCAAGTGTGCACTGCGTGCGTCTTGGTGGAAACAGGCGTCCTGCTGGCGAGGTGGGTGAAAAGTTGTGGTTTGGGGCAGAGGAGTCTCCAGTTGATCTAAGGCTAATTGCATCTGATTTTTGTTTGAAAATTAGGTGGCAGCTCTCCCAAAAACACATGCTTAGTGTGTTTTCCAGCCTCTCTGGCTTTTACCCACAGAAGAATTAGTTCACCAGGTGGGCGACTTTCCTGTTGTTCTGAAATTGTTGCTAGTGAGGGAATACGTCAGATCCCCACAACTCCATCTGATTAAGAGCTGAATTGCAGCAAAAGTGACTTGGGTTAGAGATAAAGATAATTTATCTAACTGTGAAGCTCTTGAATGGATTCTCCAGACATTCTTATGAGCAGGGTAGGTGAACCTCTGTTGGGTATGGTTTAGCTCCTTTATGGCCTGAGAGATGGAATTCATTCGCAAGGGCTCTTCCCATCCTAGGTTTTTTTGGTGATTTTCGCATCTGAAATCTCACTGAAAAGGAGAGACCCAAAACTCTGAAAAGCAAGGTTTCACCTGCTGACTTTTGGAAACTTTGCACAGAACAGGATCTGATGGGAGGTGTGTCATTCTCTGCTCAGACCTTGTGCTGTGGGTTTATAAGGCCCCTCCAGACACAGGGAAGTGAATCAACTGGTCTAAAGTCACACAACAGAGGGAAAATATGAGGAGAAGCCAGGTTTCCAATCTCCTAGTCATGCACCTTAACCACTAAAAAACTTAATTTCCTTGACTTAATACTGGCCCAGGCTGACTCCTGTATTCCTGCCTCCTAAGTGGCCTATGCAATGTCAAACATTTCGGTCTTTTGCTGTTTAATTCATTTTGCTGCTATGGTGCAGGGTGCGGTTGATATTACCAAAGGAATGATTGTATGTTTGCCAGTGTTTTTGATTCTTTCCAGGCAAAGAACAGATTTTCACAGCCAGGCTCAACACCTTGAATTTTCTACTTTCATTTCCAAAGTGTATGATATTGTTCATGATAGGAAACTGGAAAAAAAAAAAAAAGAAAATTCATGCTTTGTTTGACAAGGCAGTGACCATTCTGGGCAGCAGGTTACAAGGGTAATGGGCTGCAAATCAAACTTCTGCTGCTGAGCTGCAGAGGATTAGTCACAGTTCATCTACCTGCAAAATGGAGGTAGTAGTAGTTACTATCTTACACTTTGGAGGCTCAAAGCTTAAAACTTGTGGGATCATTCAAAGGAGGCTGCTATGGATGGGCAAAGTATTTTATCTTCTGTTAACAGGACTGGAAAATTGCATAAGCTTGATGGATAAAGAAGCAATAATTGTTGGATATGGGACAAGGAAAATATTTGACCACTGGTTTTCTCTGAAATACTAAATGGAGAACACTTGTCTCTCATCTTAGGCCAAACAATTTTTTTAGTGTTCAGATGCTTCCCCTAGATACCAATTGACACAACACTAGGGCTGTTGCAGATCTGCAAGAAAGCTCAAATAGAGAAAAAAAATCCAGGCAATAGTTCCTGTGTGTATCTGCTTCTGAGGAGCATTTAAATCTGGGCTCCATTGAGAGCCTCACCATGCTGAGGTTGACAGACATCAGTGCCAGGCAGTCCCTGGTGATGACCACCTGCTCCTAGTGGCAGAAAACCCCATCATGAGTTGTCCTTGGAGGGCAATCCAGGAGCATGACCTTGCAGCCCAGTGGTCAAAGTGCTCAGATGGAAGGAGATAGGTGAACTGTAGATTCTGGAGGGAGGGAGCTGAACTCAGGTTTACAGGGCCTTGGGTGAAGGCTTTGGCTGCTCAGCTTGAGCTGGTTCTACAGTCTCATCCACTGATGCTCTAGAAAGCAGCTGTGTCTTTCACAACAGGCCATGTTCACAGAGCACTGCTGGCACTCTAGGTACAACTACAGCACAGGGCCCTGGTGACTCATGCACTGTTCAGCTTTGGTTTTGGATCTCAGCAGGGTTTAAACACAGGTTAGGTGGCTGGGACAAGGCTTGGGTATTTCTAGTCAGTCATAATGCTTAGAAAATGCCTGTGACCATGACTGACAGGCTCATGCAGATTTAGCTGCAGTGCTTCTAAAACAGCATCTGGCCCCGGCAGCCCTCTCTGTTCCTGGGGGGAGTTTAGCACCCCTGGTACACAGGGGCCACCACAGTGGAGACAGGGAGTGTGCACTGAGGAGTCAATTTGGGATACACCATGCTTCCCCTTCTGTGGGGCCTGCCAGGGAAGGGGTGCTTGTCAGGGCAGGGTGATATCTCCTGAGGTCTCTGATCTGGAAGCACACTGACTTTGGCAGCCAGGGAAGGTGAAGAGAGGCTGAATGACAATTCTCTACTTCAGCTTCTTAAGTCTTTTAAGCACTTATTGTCCTTTTTGGGTCCTAACGTGTAGACTTGGCCTCCTGGGGCTGTCAAGGACTGTCTGTGGATATTAAAGCTGGTAATGGGATAAGATTGTAAACATCTTCTGAAAGCAAACAGCAGAGCCCTTTATTGTAAAAATGAAATACATTTAAAGTGCCTAAAAAGTCATCCAGAAATCTCTTTCCAAATGAGTAAGGCTTGGCAGTGCTCCCCTTCACAGCCTGAACACAATGTAACCCTTCTGTCTTCCCCTTCTTTTCAGGGCAGATGCAGATACTGAACAGCTACTTAAAGGGTAACATTCCATTATAAAAACAATCACACTAAAAATCCCAATTATTTTAATTGCAGTCCTTAGAAATAGCCACAAAACAATCAAACAGAAAGCAATCAGAAAACAGTTTCCCTTCCCCCTCTCCTTAATATTCTCGACAGGTTTTTTTCTGAATCTCTGAGCAGGCAGCTCCTTTGGAACTCCCAGCACCTTTTACCTCCCCTCACCTTGTCCTTCACCCCAGCTGTGGAAGAACAGAGAAAAAGTTAGTTGGAAAGCACCCAAAAAATCACAGGACCCCTGAACAAAACTTCCCTGTGGAAAGTTGGATCCTGCTAGGCACAGGGTGCATTTCTGGGCCTAATGCTCCCCCAGCCCCGGGACGCAGTTCAGGAAGGTGATGCTCACAGGGTCGGGGCCGCCTCCAGGCCCGTTTTTCCCCCTGCCAGGTACCGGGAGCCGCTGCCCCCCGCCCCCCCTCCGCCGCGGCGCAGCGCAGCCCCCTCCCGCCGTGCGGCCGCCCCGGCCCCGGCCCCGGCCCCAGCCCTTACATGGACAAATCTGCCTGCAGGGAAAGACAGGAATTTGGGCCCTTGACGTCAGCCGCGGGCAGAGCGCGGCAGCCCGGCGGAGCGGGAGGCAGCGCCCGCCGCTTTCGCTTTTAGTTTCGGGGCCGTGCCGCCGAGCTCGGGGCCGCCGGGCCCCCCTTCCCTGCACCCGGGGGGAGGTAAGGGCTGGGGGGGGCGGCGCGGCAGGAGGGATGCGGGAGCGGGGGGATGCGGCGGGGCCGGAGGAGCGGAGGGAGGGATGCGGCGGGGTGGGGCGCGGGAGGGGCAGCCCGGGGGGCAGCGGCGGGCACGGGATGGGGGTACCCGGGCGGGAGCGCGGGAGGGGCCGCCCGGGGGACGCGGCGGGGCAGCGGCGCGGGGCGCGGAAGGGGCCGGCGGGCGGGCGGAAGGA
>NW_020884895.1:1615930-1664713 GCF_003945725.1 Corapipo altera | reverse complement strand
CTCGTTGTAAGTAACAAGTTGAGTAAAGCCTCGGCGGCTTTTTATACGCCGGGGGAGGCCCAGCCTTGCCCGCCAGGTGAGGACGGAAAAGTTTCCCAGACCCTGACGTCACGCAGGGCTTTTTTTTTTTCTTAAATATATGTAGGGTTTTTTTTTTTCTTTCCCCGTTTCTTGCCCTCGCGTTTTGAACAGGCTAACCTTGCCCCTGACGTTGTTCAGGAGCACTCCTCGCGCCCCGGGGCTGTGCTTGGGAAGCAGGCAGCGCTCCCGAGGAGGCGTTGATGGAGAAACTCCTGCCGTAATTGCTCTGGCTACTGTACCTTGAGGTGTAGCTTTGCCCTGCTGGTGAAACAAACAAGGGTTGGAGCCTCCCGCTTTGTTTTGTTCATTTTTTGTTTATTTCTTTTTTCTACACGTGTAGGAGTTGGCTTTTTGGGCCAGTTGTTTGGTTAGTTTCCTGTTTGTTTTCTTTCTGTTTTGCTAGGCAGTTGGTTCACAAAAGTTTACCAGTATGCTGATAGGTGTTCCTGCACATCCACAACACCTTAGTCCCTCTGCACAAAGTGGTTTTGACCCAATGCAAAATGCAAGATCTCACATGGAAATGTCAAGTCTGTGGAAATACTGTAGATTTGAGGATTCCTTTGCTTCCATGTACTCATTTGCCTATAGAGTTTGTGCTCATTCATTCCAGGAGTGATTTCTGGGGCAAGATCTGAGAGAGTGGGAAATCCCTGAAGCAGGGTGATACAGCAGATGTTGGCTCACCAAGTAATTGCATATATGGGGTATTAGGAAGGTATGGGAACATGCAGAGCTGGGGAACAGGACACAACGTTTCATCTCTGTGTTAATAATGCGGCTGTGTTCATGCTGAAAAATGTTGACCCCTGTCCTGTGTGTAGCCCAGCCTGCTGTGCACCAGCACAGTTTGGGGATGTGAGGGACTTTCTAATTATCCCCACCCTTGCTGCACCAGGACTGGCCCACACAAGGCTAAGTAATACTCTGGGATTTCCCTTGGGAAATAAGTACATCTGTGGATAAAGATTTACTGTTGAAAACTTCTCTCTGTTGGCCTTCTCTGTCTCCCCCTGCCCATCTCATAATTTTTCTTCCTATTGCTCCTGAATTTATTAGCTCTGTTATTCCCCTGTTTAGTTGTTTAGCCTTTGTTGGAGGGTTTTTCCCTGCGGGATGGGCCGCAGATGATTGTGTGGGTGGTGGCCATTGAGCCACCTGGCACTAAGCCCCTAGCTCTGTATCTAATCCTTCCTGTAACTTTATTATGATGCTGGTGCTGCTAATGGGCCCTTCAGTCCTGTTGCCCATTGTTTCACAGGTGGTTTTCCTTTAATTGTGTTATTCAGGTTTTCTTTTTCCACCTGAGTCAGCTTGTGTAGGTTGTTAAGAAAAACTGCCATATCAGGAACACCTGGGTCTGAGATAGTGGCAGCACTCAGTTGCCATCAGTAATGGTGCTAGGGGCTTTCCTGCCATCAGATGTCTTCTGATCCTTGTAGGCTCCTTTCCCTGCCCTGCAGTTAGAGGGCCTCTTTGGAGCACATGCGTTGCTGAAGGTCACCATAGTCTTTTTGGGCATCTCTGGGCTGTAGACTAATGCTTGTGGTGGGCAAAAGAGTCGCTTCCCAAAAGTCAGTCCCACCATGTGTATTTTGTGGCCACAGGCATGTTGGCTGTGTGTGTCCCATGTTGCCAACAGTCCTGCACACAACGGTGTGCAGCCCTTGTGTGCTGCCTGGGTAAACTCCTGGGTGGAAATGGAGGATGTGTCCAGGAAAATGAAGCTATAACTGTGTCTTATTGAAGTGTCTGTAGGTACGGCCCCAAGCTGCTATGAATTGCAGCTGTACAGTCCCTGTGGTGCCCGGGTTGGTGAGAGGTACTGCCTTTCTCGTGGTGTAGATGTCTCTGTCTTGCAAGCCCTGCTCACCTGGTGTGGTTGGGACTGGCTGGGCAGAGACGCTGGTACAGAGCTGGGTGAGAAGCTCCGATTCCTGTTGCATAGAGGTGAGTTTTTCACCTTTGGAGCATGTTTGGAGATCAGCCTGGATGTCAGGGCAGGATGCTGGTGAGCATGCCTGTCTTGGTGCGAGTTCCCACTCTGAGTCTTGTCCCTTGTTCCTGTTTCATGGAGCAGTCATCCAGTATTGAATGATCTTGTCTGTCATGTGCTGTCTCCAGAACAGGACAAACTGGCCAAAGCCTGGCTTTAGACTGGCAGGCCAGAAGGAATTTTCAGGTCCCGTATCCTGGCAGTCATGGTTAGTTTACCTACCTTGTCTCATGGAAATTTGCAGAGCACGTTGGATTTCAAAGTTGCATTGCTCTGAATAACACCTTTAGCTGTGCAGTGTTAGTGAGGTAATGGGCAGAATGAGGAACTGGTGCAGTGTAATTCAAGCTTTCAAATAATGTAATGGCAGATTCAGTTGTGTATCCCTTGCCAAAGCACTTGTTTCTCTAGGATATTCAGGGGTGAAGCTTCAGAACTGGACTAGTGAGTTTTGCAAGGCACCTAGTAGTGTTGGCTGCTGTATCAGTGGAGCTGGAGTGCTTTTACATGTATCATATAATATGATCATCAGTATGTATTTTTAATTATAACTCATAGTAAGAATTACAGTGTAGGGGTTCATGGTCAGAGTGGAGACATTGCTCAGTTTTGAAGCCTGGCTGTTACCTTGTTAAAATCACTGCTTGTGTCCTACCTGTATAATGTCTGACTGTAAAACTTAAGCAATGCCCTTGTGATCAGTGAAACTTTGTGTATGCAGTTTTGGAGAGGGATAATAAGAACAGAGGGGAGCTGGAAAACTGAGAGATTTTGACCAGCTCCTATTAAGAGGACACATGTTAAAAAGGTGTCACAGAAACAGTGCTGTGGAAAAGGGGTGCCTCTGTACAAATGCAAACCAAGGTGAAAGTGGCTAAGAAAATTAAGTGCTTTTCAGTGTAACTAAATGGTGGCATTTATCATGCAGGATGTTGCTGAGAACAAGAATTTAGCCAAGTCTGGATCGGAGATTGGATGGTTGTATGAATGTCAGGTACATTCAGAGTTATACCAGCTAATGGTGGTGCCCATTGTATCATAAACATCTATTTGGAAAGAAGAGACTGTTTCGTGTAGGTTTCCATGAAGCATCTCTTGCTGACTGTAGCTAGACAAAAGCAGTAGCTTGGGTGGATGACAAATTGTTCCAAGAAGACAGTTTCTGTGTGTCTGTGGAAACATATACCCTCAGGGTGCCTACAGTGGTTTCTCTATTCCTTTGCCCATCGTGGTTGTGTGAACAATACATCCTCAGTGGTATTTTGTTGCTTGTCAGGTCTCTGAAAGCCTGACCCACAGAGCTCTTCCTTCCTCCTAATAAAATAACTTTTCTGTCTCTGATATGACTCTGAGCAACACTTGTACCCTCTGCTCCGGCTGGCACCAGACCATGCTGGGTTTCACCTTTGGCTGGTTGTCTAGGCTCTGGTGTGGTCTGTGGCAGCCCTGGTGATCCATTCAGGTGGAGGGAAGTCCCTGTGCCATGCATGGAGGGGTTTTAAGGGTGGCTTCAGGATGATGAAGAGGTATACAATGGCCAAGAGCAGGACTCGATGGTCCTTGTGAGTCTCTTCCAACTCAGGATATTCTATGATTCTTTAGGTACGTCTGTGCTTTTTAGGTACATTTTTTCTTTTTTGATGAGGAGAAGCTTTCAGGGAAGCAATATGAATACCAAGTCCATGTGACCCACCAGAAGCCTGGGATTCAGCGTCTGTGTTTGCTCTGTGCACATCAGTGAGACGGTGACGCTCCTGTCTGCTTTCGGTCCTCTGCCTTTTCACCCCGCTGGCTTCATCATCTCCCTTTGCTCTCTCTCTTGTAGCAGGGTAATTCTGCTAAAAGCTAGAGAGCTTACTGGAACTGCAGCCAGAACAAAGTGGGCAGGAACAAAGGAGATGGAAACCATAACTTACCAAAGGATGTGGGTTCTCTGATGGACAGATTCACAAGGAACAGTACCTTTAAAGAGCGTGGGTTATAGGTAGGAAAATACAGAGCTCGAAATAACTTTACAAACAAGGGTTCCAGAGGAAGGATTGGAGGGAAGGTCTTGTGATTGGCTTCCATGTGTGCATTGGGATGCTGGAGGAGAGCATGAGTAAAGTTTGAAGAGCTCTGTGTTTTCCTCTTTTTGATTTAGAGAGCTCTTTGTTTTGTAAAATAGAAACAAACAGAGAAAAGAAAACAGCAAATCAAACCGAAAACCACAGACCAGAAAAAATCCCCACAAAATGTAAAAGCTTTTGAGAGCTTGTGCCTGCCTACAAAGTGAAGTTAAGCGGAGTGTAGGGTTGGCTCTTTTCATTCATTCTGCTTCTGGGCATGGCTGGCCAGGTAGGGCTGGTGATGCTTCCAGTCCAAATGTGCAAAAAACCAAAACCCACTACCCACACTTAATTGTTGCAATTAAGGTTATTGGTAGAGACAACTCAGTGGAGATTCTGATTTAATCTCCAAAAGCTGGTTTCGATCAGGTTCTGAGCAACTGCAAGAGCTGGCATGAAAATGATAATTTTTAAGTCACTGTCAGCAAGTCTCTGTCATTTTAGACTGTCAGTATCTGTTGTTGGGATCTGTGGGTGACAGTGACACACACGTGTGAGTCAGAAGCACTCTCAACTATCACAATATGCTCAGGGAAGGAAAACAAACATCGGTGGAGTTGCGGGCTGCTGATAAACTTTTCTTAGACAAAGTTATAAGCTTTTGAGTGTCGCAGGCTGTTAGGATGTTTTCTGTTGCTCTTGATGCCATAAGGGAACCCCATAATACAATGATTCCTCAGCAAACCCATAAATTACTTAGCTTGGTTTGTGGGGAGTTGGGATGCTTGAGGGTCTCTGGTTTATGCCAGCTTTGTTTCTGGGTGATAGTCCATCAGACCTCCTTGGGGTTTCCAGATCTGTCTGAGAGAGATCCTGTTTTGTGCCTAAGTGGGTTTATGCACATAAGCATCCTCTAAGTAGGTGCTATTCAGCACTTGGCTGCCTTCCTCCCCGTGCTCCCTCTGCTCAGTGATGCCACAAGGCAGGCAAACTTCCGCCAAGTCCTGGATGATTGTGCAGCCAGTGGAATAGTTAGTCGAGATTAAATATGGCCATTATCTGTAGGTAATAAAGTATCTACTAACTTGCCATAACTATGCTGTTTAATGTCTGTTAAAAGCCCCACATACTTCATTCACTGGATGAAATTTAATAGAAGTTCATCTAAGCATTTATTGCTTATTTAATTTAAAAATAAGTTGATCTCCACTACTGGAGTAACAGGCGCTAAGGATTTAATTGACATTTAGTAAACTGTCCTGTTAGCTCTGAATTGCACAGTCAGGCCTTGTTTATGCATCAATTTGTAACTCCCCCCCTGACTACCCTTTTTTTTTTTTTTTTGGACAGTTGATCTCGTGGGGAGCTGCAGTTTTTTTTTCTCCCCCTGCTCCTGATCTCTCCTCAGCTGGAGAGCCTGTGCATTGCCTTGTGGCTGGGGGCTGAAATGCTGCTGAAGAGCCAGGACCCGACTCCTTTATTGTGGGACCAGCCCAGACAGCTGGGCAAAGGCAGGTGGGGTGGAGGAGGCTGACAGGTCGTGCCACAGGCCTTGAAGAAGGGTTTGTGGAGCCCAATGGGGTGGGTAGTGTTGCACTGTGTGGTGGGGTAGAAGTGGTCCAGCTCCAAACCTTTCTTAAACACAACAGAGCAAATTTAAGATATCTCCTGTAGGGCTCTTTCAGCGATGGAAAGAGCTGCATGGAACTCAGGTTGGTGAGGTTTGCATTTTGAAAGAGAAATGTTGGGGTGTTATTATAGGTGACTTTACAGGTGGTTCTGCTGCAATTGCTGTGTTCATTGTACCCCAGCTGAAGTGGTTTCTATCTTGGTAATGTGCATGTTCAT
Source organism: Corapipo altera (assembly GCF_003945725.1). NCBI lineage: Eukaryota > Metazoa > Chordata > Aves > Passeriformes > Pipridae > Corapipo > Corapipo altera. Next base: position 1,658,740 of record NW_020884895.1, on the reverse strand, counting down.
CTTCAATGCGCTGTGTGCACTTACCCTAAGGAGTTCTCTGTTTCAGTAGTTTATTACCTCACTTTAACAGATTTGAATTACTCCACTTAGTGAGGCAAGCTTGAATGAAAGCAAGGAGTCTCCCAGACAGTGCAGGCAGCAGAGGCTGGGTTGTGAGAGTGATTGAATTAGCAGCTGATAAGTGGTTGTAGCTCCAGCTGCTGCATCATCAGTGCCTCACTCGCCTGGGTGTCAGTGACGTTCCTGTTCAAGCTCAGCTCTGAAGGACATCAGCTGGCTTGGATTTAACACACCTCATTGTTTGAGGTAGAGACTTGATTTGCCTTGCATGGGTTTGGGCAAATCTTGAGATACCTCAAGCCATTACTGTGGGCAAGACAAGCCTTTAGTCTGGATTTCGCTAGAAAAATGGACAGTGGTTGTGGCAGCCAAGTGGCAGACCTGTAGTTCATTGCATGCACTGAACTTTGTTAAAAGAATGGTGTTAAAGTTGCAAAGTCCAAGTGCTCCAGAGCTATGAAATGCCAGAATGAAGGTGGTTGATGAAACCTTAATTTCAGTCTCACCTGCAAGCAGGTATTATGATATAGACAATTGATTGCCAGAGCACCTACTCTTTGTGTCTAGAGTGGAAGGTGATACTTAATGAGCAGCTATTCAGTTGCTTTTCTTTTTGTGCACTGTGTGGCCCCAAGCCTTATTTACCGCATACTATTTGAACTCGAGATGGAATGCAGAATTATTAATTTCCTTTGTATTTTTCTCGAGTGCTCTTTGATCTTTCATTGGAGTACTTTGCAAGTTGCAGGAGTGATTTTTGTAGTGCCTTCCCAAGGTGAAGGAAAATTATTACTAATTTACTGATGGGACACAGAAACTTGGAGAGAAGTGAAACTAGTTGTCGCACGTCACCCCTAACACTGCAGTCATGGAGAAAAAACCCCATTTAGATCAGGGTTGTTCTCTTAAGTTTGCAGTCAAAACTGATAATAAAGCAGAGAGATTGTTGGAAAGAATTGTTTGTAATTACAGACTGAAGTTAGCATCCTTAGTGCTCAACTCTGGAGATTAGTCTGAACTGTTCACTGCAGTGATGCCTATCTTTACAGTCCATCTCCTCCATCTTTTCCACTTGTACCTGCTTCTTATGCATTATCATCATTATCCTTTACTAAGGGGCAAGAGCTGTACTTATCTTGCCTGGGTATTGGAGTGCCTTGATTAGCGTGAAAGCTGGTCTTTGCCTCTGGCATTTTGGAGGCTAGATCAACTTAATGCTGTTGAAGCTGAAATGTGGTGGTGAGCAGGTCCAAAAATGAGCCACAAAGATGGCTGAGGTTCAGGTGGTATTTATGTATAAAAACATATTTCAAGGAGTAGAAGTAATGGGGACTTCACATCCTCTGCTTGACTGGTACAGTATGACTGACATTTTTTAGGGTAGTTTAAGCTTCTCTTAAAGCTATGGTCCTTCTCTATCACTTCTGATCCTGCAGGCTGTTTTTTGGGAGAATGAGAATTATGCCTTCTCTAGAACAGTTCCACTTTGTTGCTTTTTCAGAGAATCCGTTTCTTTTCCCGAGTTCTTTGGGATGCACAGAGCTGAGCTTGGAAAACACGGCATTGCATCTTTGCCATTTAAGGAGGTCTTGGTGAATCTTCTGCATAGGAAGTTTGAAATTCAAGTGTATGAGTAATCCAGCTGAACTCTGCAGCTGCTTGTGTGCCTGAAGATAAGCAAGTGTTTTAGCACTGTCCTGTACCCAAATCCTGATTTGCCCTCAAGGCAGACAGATGGGGAACAACTAAAGAGCAGAAGGGTTAAAGTTACCTAAGGAGATGTCTGACTTATCTTCTGCTGTAGCATGTAGTGTGACTGTAGCCTTGCTGCAGTGAAGAGTCAGCCCCATACAGTGCAGCAGATCATAATGTGAGTGGTGCAGACATTTGCAAGCTTTTAACAGTGGCATTAAGTGATGAACTGTGGGTTAGAAGCATATTTTGGAAGTTAGCAGTGATGCCTTGGACCTCTGTGTTGTTGCAGGGAATGAGTGTGGGGTACTTGGAATGTAATGCCTCTTTGAGTGTCTCCCTCTGCATCTGAGGTTTGAGATTGAGGCCAGAGCAGGAGATGAACTTAAAACAATATAAATGAGCATGTCTTTCCAAGGCACTCTGCCCACCCAGGTACTCAAAGTGCCTGGGTGAAAGGATGGCAGCTCACAGAGTGCCTGCTCGCCTCCTTCCATGGCTTGGCACGGTGTGTTTTGCTCTGTTGCGTGGGAGAGCTGTGAACTCGGGGTGTGTAGAGGCTGGGGAAGTTAGTTTAGGAAAAGAAATTTTTGAGGACTACATCGTAGCATGAGAGAAGGAGCTGCTAGAGCAGAGATCGTTTCCTTACTACATACAATGATTCTTGTATGAGTTGTTCATTTTTAAGTCACTCTGGCTGAAGTTGACTCCCATGCCCTCATTGCACACACAACCTACATGCATTGTGTTGTGGGCACTGCTTCTACAGGTAGGTATCAAATGTCTCTGAGGATGCAGGGCAGATGGGTTGGCATCACCTCACCTTTGCACTACTGGGTGATTGCCTTGCTGTACTCTACCCTGGGATGGCATAGAGAGGGTACATGCTCTTGAGTGTTACAATGATCATCTCTGCTGGTAGCCCCTACCCTCTCTAGGCCGCTTGCTGGGCTGTTGTACGCGTATCCATACCACACTGCTTCCCTGGATGCCATAGTCCAAGCCTTCAATCTGTATTCATCTGCACACCTGAGGTGGTGTTTTAGGTCTTAGGTCATGCTGTCATGTGCAAGAAGTCCAAGCAGAAGCAATCTAGTCCAGCTTTGTTGGCTTCAGGGCAGTTGTCTGTCTGTGTTGACTGTTCCCCATCCCTTGAAGGTGGAGTGCAGTGAGGCACAAGCAACAGCTCTGGATAAATTTCTTATATCTCAGGTGATTTGATTAAGGGTGTGGCCACTTCCATGGGTGCAGCTGGATGTACAAAGGTAGCTGTGTATGTTATTAGAAGTCCACATTGGCTCATCTGGTTTAGTTTCAACTCTCTTGGTAGATGCACCTGCTAGAGTGGGAGTATTTTTTGCGTGTTTTGGTTGTGCAAATTCTACCTGATATGTAATGAGAGTGATTCCAGATGCTCTTGATCTCCAGAAAGACAAGGCCTATCTGTCTAATGAAAGACATGAGTAATTCTGGGTATGGTATTGGTATACTCCTGGGTTCCTTTTGTCCTTCATTTTGCTTCCTTATCCCATAGCCAACGTTTTCTTGGTTGTTCATATTTCTAAATTTTACCAGTAGCATCTTGGGCTGAGCCTGCCACTTGTTTTGCTGCTCAGAGGAGAGTAATGAGTGGCAAACTGTGTGCATCAAAGTCCTGTGAACCCAAGCAGAGAGCACAGGCTGCACCTATGGAGTGACATCTGGATCTGAGGAGGTCCTGCCCTGGGAGATGAAATAAAGTGGAGAATGGGAAGAGAAAAGCAGAATGATTGACTTGGGGACATAGTGACTGATGATGGGAGAAGATGAAAAGGATGTAAAAAGTGTTTGTTAGCAGAACGTGACTAAGATGAAGATCTGATAAGTATTGAAATGTGTCTGTGGAGGGAAGGGGAACAGTAGCTTCTGGCAGACCAAAGCTTTATATTTAGGACATGCAACTCGGTGCAAAGCAATTCTGGGTCATGGGAATGTACAGCTCCTGTGGCCCTGCCACCGCAAGTCATTGCCACCTATAATCCCTTTAACAAACATATGCAGTTTGATCTGAAACCTACTTGGGCTCTTCCCCATCCTTCCTGGGGACTTCATCTCCCTCATGGCTGTTTGTCACTGTGGTTTTTGAGCTGTGCATGCTCACTGTCTCATTCCTCAGCCCTCACTCACAGGAGGCCTCTGGGTGAGGGAGGGACACCCAAGTGGAATGTGAAACTTGATGCGAAGTCCCTTGCCATGAGGAATTTGGGTGGCTAATCTGCTGCAGCTTGGTGTTTGGGAGCCTGCTGGAGATCTGTGGGCTGTGAGTGTGATCTGCAACCCGGGTAGGGCTCCAGAGAGTGTGATGGAGGCTTGAGGGAAGGTGGGTTTCTGCTTCAGAGGGCAACCCCAACATGGGGGCTCCTGGTGGAGCCGCACTTGCCCAGCTTGTTAGCAAAAATCAGTTGTGCATTTGGATGAGGTAAAGCAGAGGAGGGGAGCAGTATGACTCACTTAAGTTAGCAGTGACCAGAAGCAGGCTGTAGGCAATAGGTGACATCTCATGTCTCCATCCTAAAACAGTAAAATCTGTCAGGGGAGATACAACCATATGTGCAAATACAGTATGTGGGCTTGGGTCTTGGTCCAGCATTCACATCCATAAATAGGTCAGCCCCTTCCTTACTCTAGCATTTGTGTGCACTTCACAAACACAAACCAGCTAATCCCAGCAGATGTTTGGCAGCCTCCTGAGCCCATAAGGAAGTTAAGTATCATTGCAGTTTGCTAGAGAGATGCCCAGGATTCCAGTAACACCTGCTGAAAGAGCCCATTGGAGCTGTATGGATTGGTGGCTGTGTGGGCTCAGCTCTTCAGGGCAGCTGCTGCCACTGCCTCAGGCTACTCTGCAAGGGCCAGACTAGTCTTACACTGACATCAAAGGCACAACTTGCTTTAGTTTTTGAGGGAGAATGGGATTTAACAATATGTTTACACACTCGAACTTTATTAAAATCTAGTTGAAAGGAAGGAGCTGTGGATTTTGCTTGCTGCCTACCTTTGTTCATGTGCTGATGCAACCACCTTCTTGGTGGTTGTGTGAGAAGTCATGATGCTTCTGGTTAGCTTGCATCCTTTACTTGCCTCCCTCTCTTTCCCCAAGTGTGAATGTGTAGTTGTAAGCTCTAACACCTCTGCGGTCAAGCAGGTTATGTGGATGTGTGTTGCTGAAGTGGCTCTTTATGCTGGAATTGTCTCTGGAGTCTGCAGTTTGTGATTCAAGAAGTTCTCAGGGACTGAGATCATACGTGTTTCTCCTGGCCTCTGTTTTGTGCACTGGCTGTGTGGCTGTCTTGATTTTTCAGATAGAGTCATAATTATAAGGCTGCTAAATGGAGTAGTGGGGGCAGCAGTAATATAGTTCTGGATTACTAATAAATCAAGGACTTTCCTTAGGTATTCCCTCACTCAGTTTCCATGAAGCTCTGTATATCAGGGTGTGCTTCTGTCTTTTCAGTTAAAACTTCCTGAAGTCTCCTCGGGTCACAGATCCTGCTAGTTTTTGCCATTCAACATCTCAAGGACAAGCCTTGGGTATCTCCTGTGATGACAGAGGCTGTGGACTGCTCCTCTTGTCCCTCATCACTGTGAACCTGTGGCGGTCACTTCACTGCACCAAGTGCGTGCATCTGACTCGCCTCACGCTGCCGGCTGCTGCTGCCTGCCCTTTTTGTCTGTATTAGTTTAATTGAGTGAGGAGCTTGCAGGAGAAGCTATCCATCCCTGTGGTAACTGTGCTTGACAGTCAGAAGTTATTCTGGGGTTGAAGGACTGGTACAGATTTGTTTTCCTTGGTTGTGGATCTGTAGCCTCTAATAGTTTCTTGCTCATATGAACCGATGTTAACTTGGTTTGCCACTAATTAAAAACCAAAAGGGTATGTAGTCCTCTCCAGAATAATTACCATCTTTGGTGAATGGAAGGAAACTGATGACTTCCTATCTGTTTCCAAACCCCTTCGTTTTGCCATGTTACTTTTCACTGGCCATGATGCATGGGAGGGGCCCTGTAAGGGCCAGCAACTCTGTCCTAGTGCACAGGGAGTTTGTGCTTAAATCCTTTGTCTACTGTTGGACCAAAAGGTAAGTATAGGAAAAGAATTGGCTGATGAAAAATTTTGTGAACCTAATAATTGCATTTGGGGTGGGAGGATGTGTTTTCTCAGTGGAAAGACATTAAAGGTGATAGAGGTGTGTGTACCCTGTGTGCTGAAGCATGTTTTTATCTTGACTTTTTATGGACTAAAAACCAACAAGAACAGAAAAAGGTTTTGACTGTGTGTGTACTAACTACCAGAAACCCCAGTTCCTAGATAGTTCGGTTTCTATCAGTAATTGGTTTCAGATATACATCAACTTTGATTCATGTGTTGCTTTGGGGAAGGTGTCCTCTCTCCTTTCTATTTGCTCAGCCTCTGCCTCTGTCATATTTTTGCCATGATTGGGACTGGGCCTGCAGCAGAAGGAGGGCAGAGGGTCTTCTCCCTTCAGCTGGTCCTGAGTGCCCATGCAAATGTTTGTGTTTCTTGTGCTCCTTCAGTGCAAATGGGCAGGGTTGTCCAATGTCATTGCTGGGTCGAGGGCTGAGAGGTGTCCAGTTCAAAGTGCTTGGACTCCCTGGAAGCAGGACCTGGAGCTCTGTGACTGCTGTTTGCTCTGTAGGTGCGAAGATAGAAGCACTTCTCCGGATTTTCTATTTATTCCCACCGTTACCTTGTGGTGGGGCTTAGGCCTCTGAGCGTTAACTGGGTAGGAGGAATTGCTGTCTGAGCAGCAGTCACTGACTGAACATCCTTCCTCTCAAAGGAGTGATAGAGGAATGGGCAGGAATCTCCCAGGACTAGGTTCAGAGGCTGGGGCAGGATCAACTCCACTCATAATGCTCCGCAGATGGATGTGCCTGACCTGCTGTGGAAGTTGGTGATGACAGCTGTGTCCAGTCGTCTGCAATCCCCCCTTTTGCTTACCTACTTGGGGTACAAAAGTGAGTCTTGTTCACTTCATACAGGGAGCATTCCCAAAGTTTCTGTGCTCTGCTGTGGGATGTGCAAGGAGCAGCAGTGGGGCTGTATTTTCTTAATCTGCCTGTTTGATGAGGCAGTATCTGGCTGTGCCCTTAGCAACAGGTTTTTTAATGCAGATCAAGTCTCCTGTTTTAATTGACTAAGAAAAGAGAAGTTGAAGAGGGTATGAACCTGCGACCTTGAGATAAACAGTTTCTTATTGAGTTCCTGAGCCCCTAAGCCGCCCCCTCTTGTGAGAGTAATATGGTTTAATTGAAGGTCAGAGGTTTTGTCACCTCTGAGAGCCTCAGAAAAAGAGGGCGACACAAGCGAGTTCTCCCTGGTCCTTCGTGACTGCAGTCATTTTTGGCCTGTCAAGTTTCCACTGAACTTGCTATGCTTGTCCCCTGTTCCTGGATGATGGCTCTCTTGACCTTCTCTGGTCTCTGTGAATGCTCATGAAGACCTGGTGATCAAGTCATCTCTGTTTCTAGGGGTTGTAACGATATATGGTGGCTATCGGCAAATGGCTTATGTGAGGCTGCTTTGAGCCTCTGTGTGCAACGTGCAGATTCACAGCCTTGATAGGACATAGTCTTCTCTTACCAGCTCTTCCCACGCAGCCTCCCACGGGTGTCTCCTGTTTCTAGGCTGAGGGCCAACTGTGGTATCTCACGCACTGCTGCGTGGTCAGTCTTGGCATGTGCTGACTTGTGCTTGGCCACTGATGTTGCAGTTGCTCAAAGAGGTCCCCCCCCATTTTATTCTGTGTTTCCTTCTTGGGTGGTGTCCAGGCACATGGCTGTACCCCATTTGAGAGGTGCAGTATTAGTCTGTCTTCCTGACTGCAGTCACTAACGCTCCTTGAGCCTGGCTGATGGCTGGCATGGAGCTGGTCTTGCTAGCACACTGGATGCCAACTTCCTTGATGCTGTGCCAAGTCAGTCTTTTGAAAATATTGTCTGGCAAGTCCTGGAGAGATCTTTGTCTCCAAAAGCTTCTACAGTTCCCTTCTGTTTTTCCCCATCACCAAGTGAAAAATAAAAACACTTGGCTCGATAACAAGCGCTGGCTTCAGGGCTGGTGACAAAATTCCTGCTGACAAGCTTAGTATCATAGGGTAGGAGTAGGTGAGGACAGGTATGATGGTGGTGTTATGCTGTTAGGTGCTCCTGTGAATCACACTAGCGAGACAGAAGAAGTTTGGAGAGACCTTTCCTGGTCTCGAGTGGTTTGTACCTTTGGTGTGATGTTGCACTCACACACAGTAGCTAATGTTTCAAACAAATAGATATGTGCTCTTCTGGAATACAGCGCTCTGGTGTAGCAGGTTGGAGGATATCATGTGGCAAACTCTTGGAAGAATACAGAGAATTATACCCAAGAAAACTTTGTGCTGTCAAACTGTCAGGTACATGGTAAGAACCACGATCTCTCACCAGTGAGATCCAGTAAGGGTACTGAGTGATGTGTAATTGCGAACTTTGCCATTCTGCAAACCAGAAGCCTCTTTATTTTCACTGAGAAACAGGAAAAGTGAACCAAATCATACAGGTCCAAGGGTTCAATTTTACAGTCATTGTTGATGCTGTAGGCAAATAATAAAGGAAATGCAGTGCAAGTCCAGTGTATATACTTCTCAGGTCAACAAGGTACAATGGCATAGAGGGGCTAAAGACTTTTTATCCTTTATTTTTAAGAAGAGGAAAGATGTGATAATAGTTGCACTTGCTGTGCTAAAAAGTTATGTGATAAATCACAGTCCCCTTTTACAGGCAATTAATTAAGCTCCTTTGATGGGAGGATAATCTGCAGAATTCCCATGGAAGTCTGTGTACTGGTTCTCTTGCACAAGGTGATGGCTCTGTCACCTTCCCTTTGCTTGAGCCTAAGCCAGGAGGATGGGAGTGTGTATAGGGCTGGGTGCCAGGCAGCCATGTGCTGTCCTCACCTCTGTCACCTTTGGGGGTGCAGGGGAAGTGCATGGAGCTGTGTGTCATCCTGCAGGCAGATTACCAGGTCACTGTGCTGAGATAGATGGGCGTTTGGCAGCTATGCTGTGGGATGGCATGTGCATGTTCCTGCTGAGCCGGGGCATTAGGATTGCCTTTCCTTCCCATTGTCCTCCTGCTGTGTGAGCTGGAGACCTTCTCAGTCTCCTTTTTTTCTAGTTATTGATGTCAGCCTGAGATTTGCGCACCTCAGGGATGGTGGTGGTGGTGTTCAGGTGAAGAAGAGAGGCAGCATCTTTGTCTGTGGTGAAAGTCCAGTGGCTCTGTGTGATGGTGACAGCATGGCATGTTATCCCACAAAGCAAAGGTGTGTCAACCCACAGCAAAGCAAGGGGCAGCACCCTCGCCTTCATCCCTCCTCATCCCAGACTGGGAGCGGGGGCTCTGTGGTAGCAGGCCAGTTTCCCTGTCACATGGAGGAAAAGCATGAAGCATAGCCTCAAACACTCCCCATAATATTTTTTTTTCTTTTTTATTCCTCTTGTATAAGGGTCAGATTTGATGAGGAGTCTGACTTCCAGATGAAGTTGGGGTAATTTAGGAACTAAACCAGCTTTTTAATGTATTTTCTGCATGTCTCAGTCCCCATCTATGATGGAAGTAATGGTACTTTCTTGTTCAGAAGCCGGATGCATACACAGGCATCTGTGGATCTCCTAGTTTTCAGATGTAATAAGAGCATTATTAGGGCTTGTCAGAATTGCTCCAGAATTTTTTATCTATATTTGGAATAAATGACTCTGTTCTCAAAATGGAGCTTTCTGAGGAAACGTCAGCTTGCAACTCAGTTCTTGTTTTGTAAAGGAAAAAAACCTTGGGTTTTTTCCTATTTTTCTATTTGTGATAATAAAAACATTTGTTGAAAACAAAAATGTTTTCATGAAATGCAGTCAGTGGTGAGGCCGCTTCATACTCTGCTGGCTTATTGCCTTGTGTCCATATTTACCTAGACCTCTCTGCCCCATCCAGGCTTTTTCCTTTTTTTTCTTGAAGGAGTATGCTTCCTTGGCCTCTTTATCCAGCTGTTTGGAAAGAGGAGCAGCAACCCTGAGAAACTTTTCTGTTTTTAATACATCCTCATCCACCTGAAGGTATTTGTTCCAAGACTGAAACTGGGTCGGTTTACTATTAGGATATAAAGGTGCAAGAGGATGGCTAATGCTTGGAGGGGGCAAACATTTCTAAACCAGAGAGATTTACTTGTCCCGGTTGATTGTGCTTTTTAAACGTCTCCATGAATTATAATGCTTTCAAAAATACTAAGGCTGACCACGTGGGCATAGGAGTGTGGATTCCAGTTGCCTGCCAGCTATTTGTTGCTATTTTCGAATGATCTGGCCAAAACTGGATAAAATCTAAGCCTTGAATGTGAAGACTGTCTGGTCATGTAGGCTCTAAGTTTTAAAAGTTTCGTTTACAAATGGTTTTAAGGACAGTGATAAGAGGGCCTGCCACGGTGCCAAGGGTTTCATGGTGGTGGCACCTGAGCAAACTTTGGACAAGGTGTCCTCTGCCTTCAAATTTTGGTCATTTAAAACCTAAATGGTTAAAGGAACATTATCCTTTATAATAAAACTTTATAATAACCCCCTTAGACTTGGCAGAACAAACGTGCACTAAAATGCCATCTCTGCCCTAGGAGATCTCAGCCTAAAGGTGGGCTGCAGAAGACCCTGGGCTGGGAGTGGGGACAGCCAGGCACCTTCCTGTCCCTGTATCTTGGGGCACAGCACTTCTCTGTTCTCCTGGGCACTGTCCATCTGGTGTTCTTGACTGAGCATCATAAGATGTGAGTGGTGTGTTAGGGCAGCATTCTGCTGGTGCTGCCTGGTGAGGGTGGCCATTCCTTGGGGAGTGGGCAAATGGCATGGTTTTTTGGATTGCAAAATGTTGTCCTTTGTTTGAAACCCAGGCTCTGTGGTGCTCTGATACTGCATGAGTACTTGAAAACAAAGTCGATTATCCTTGTTTGGTCAAGAAACTGGGCTGCATTTGAGGGAGAAAGTGAAACTGCCTCCCTCTTGCTCAGGGTCTCTCTGACCAGGCTTAGCGAAATGCAGACAGCAAATGGTGGGGGGGGGAAAGAAAAAAGTGAAAATAACAATCAGTGAGGCTGTTTTGCAAATCTTCCATTTCTAGTAGACTGAGGGAGTGTGAACAGTGTGAGGCCAGTAGTTTGTGCTTGAAAATACAGGATCCAATCCTGGTGTCAGTTACAGACGTGTAAATCACAGGCAGCACTGCTGGCAGTGATGGGGAGCTGCTGAAAGGTTGCTCCAGCTTGGGACCCGCAGGCTTTCTGGCATAGATGTGCTGATTCCTCTCGTTCCTTAGCCACCCTTTTTTCCTTTCTGTCTTTGGGCATTTAAAATAACAGGAGTGCAACGTGGCTGATCCTGCTTTTGGGTTGTTTCCCAACCATCGTGGCCCACTGGTTCCAGCTCAGGGTGACTCCTGGCTGCTGGGATGTTTTAGGTAGGGCTGTCTCACAGCTTGCTCAGCCTCTCTTTAACTCTGTTCTGCTCCAAATGATCTTTTCATTTTCTATAATACAGCAATCTCTGGGAGAGTGGGATGCCATCCCTTCAGTGCAAGTTGGATCCTATTCCTTCTGTGCTGGTGTGCAGCTGGAGTGTTCTCTCCTCCTTTCCCCCCCACTCTCCTAACTCATTTCCCCCTTCTTGTTTTAGTCACATTTAATGAACCCCAGAACAAACCTGGAAATCAAGTGTGGCAGCAAAGACACAAATGTGTCCCCTGGTCCCTAAGCCTGTCCACTGCTGCAGGACCTTGTGGCTCCTGCAGGGCAACGCTGTAGCACCAGGCTCTGTGTCCTGCAGCACGTAGAGGCTGCCAGGGAGTTTATGGGAGCTCACTTTCCCCCTTGGAGCTGATTGTCTGTGCTGTGGCCGGCATCAGCCTTCCTCCAGGACTAGGGCTGGACCAAGAGCTCGGAAGTTGTAAGTCCCATTATGGCTAATTTTGACACATGGGTTGTGGTGGATTTGGAAGCAGCCCCGTGCCGAGTACTATCTATGAGGGGTGTGTGCTTCCTTGAAGACTGAAACTCGCCATTCACAGCCACTGCTTTGCACCACCACAGGATCTGGCTTCCCAAAAGGCAGCAGCCAGGCTGCTCGTAGTGGTGACTCCCTGAGCAGGTGCTGCCGCTGGCAGCAGAGCAGAGGAAACATGTCTCCAGCTTTTATTGTCTTGTGTGATCTTTTTATTAGATAACTTTGAATTGAGCAGTTTAATTTTAATATATGAAGCCTGAGAAGCAAACACAGGACCGGATCCTGCGTGTGTCAGTGTCCCAGGGTAGAAAGAGGAGCACCTATCTCCATGTGGCTGTGTTCAAGTGTGATGCTACTGATTTATATAAGCTGAATTTTAAGTCAGATTTGGACTCCAAATTGAGGGGACTATGTAAGGGGTCCGATTTTCCAGTGTGAGAATGTGGAGACCTCAGATGGCTCCCTTGGTGCTGGTGGTGGCCAGAGCGCCTGAGGGTCAGGGCTCTGGCAGTGGAGGAGATAACGTGAGATTTCTTAGTTTGGGAACTTTGGCCAACAAATAGCAAATATATTGGCATAGAGTGGGAAAGACATAAGAAGATGTATGTCAGAACAGGGCAGGCTTTTAAGTGGTTTTCATTTAAAATGAAAAGGTCAGATTGAATGAGGTTGGCATCTGGGGAACTGTTTGTGCACCTGCCAGTCATACAGGGGGTACCCATGTCAGTTTGTGCTGATGGCTGACTGGTTGAGAGCTTGTCTGTGCTTGAAAATTGGTAACTGGAACAGTTAAAATGACAATTTTTCTCGTGGCTGTCAGGTTGAGCCATCTGCTTCATGAAGGAATGGAACAAAGGATCCCGGCACGAGGCTGCTTTATCCCAGTTCAACTGGTGCTTGCACTTGGGCTTCAACAAGTACAGCTATACTAATTTAAAAAACGATAATAATAAACAGGCTCTGAATATTGGTAACACTTTCAAGTGTAAAGGAAATTAAAAGTGAATGCAGCTTTTCAGTAGTTAGAAAAACAGTTGCCATTCAAGCAGGCCGTTGTGATAACTGTAATTAGCACTTGCTAAAATTATTTTCACAGATAAATTTTCATTTAAATGGATTGGGATGTCTGGTTACTTCCATTTCTACGTGGCCACAGTAAAGTTATGCTTTTCTGAAAGTGCTGACTGCTGCTCTTTGAAACTTGGAATTCTTGCAGAGGTTTTCAGCTGTCCATTCCTGAAAAATCTGAACAATCTAAGAAAACTCAAGCCATAACAGACGATTGATGCTTAAATTCAGGCATTGTAAACTACTGGGTTTAGATTTAAATCTTCAAATAGGAAAACGTGCTTTCTATATTCTCCTTGTGTGTTAAATTTATTTTTTTCTTGAGAAATACTGGTTCTTACTGTCAACAATACAGCATCAATATTGTCAGCCAGTGGGTGAATGAACTGCTTCTGATCATTATGTCACAAGGTGACAGGGATAGCTGGTGTGGAAAGTAAAGCCAGAAAGACACAGTTCAATTAGCCAAGTCCTATCACTGATCTTGGAAATGTTTTGTGAATTAAACCTGAGAGACACAATCCTGAGCCAAGATTTTTTAAACACAGGTTGGTTCCCAAGAAGTATTGTCTTACCTGGAGCTCCTGGAGGTGCTGCTGTGAGTTGAATTGAAATGGTGTTGGAACCAGAGGGGAATGTTGTTGTCTTCTGCCTTTGCAGATAAGACCGAAGGGCATTTTGCCAGGAGCCTGTGGGAAGGACCTAAATTGTATGTAACTCTACATCATTTTTAAATGAAAAGTAAACATGCAAAACCATAATATTTGCTTGTACTTGTCTCCTCATTGATGGATGAAGAAAAATTGCTCTTTGGCTGAGTTCATCAGCAGTAAAACCCTGCAGTTACTCATCTTCATCCCAAGCCTGCAGTGAATGGGAGAGGCCATTGCAATCTCCAGTTAAATTTGTCCTCATCACACCTGAGGGGAGCATTGATGGTCCTGGGAACTTTTATACCTGCCCATCCCTGTGGGGAATCAGGACTGGGTGCCACCACAGGGACCATGGGACTGAGCTGGGACAGGATGAAGGTCTGTGTTCTCTTGTGGTGTTGGCATAGTGGAGATCTTCCACCGCTTGGGAGAGGCAAGAGCCCTGTTGCTCTCCTGGCTGCTGTGGCAACAAGTGTGGCATGGGAGACAAGAGGTGCTGGCAGGGGCAGGAAGGCATTTTGCTGTGTGACAGGGAGGAGGGACCTGGACTGTGAACCACAAGGACGCTTTTGTGTTTTGCTGCATGTTGGTTGTAGATTTGTGGGCTCACATGAACTCTCATGAGCAGCACAGGTACAACAAATGCAAGTCTGAACCGAGCTTTTCCATAGTTACAACAGCAAATAGCAGTAACTTTCTCTGCTGAGCTGAGATGACAGGCCAAGCCTGTGCTTGTCATGGGCTGAGATAGGGCTGTCAGAGTGACCAGCATGTGGCTGAGAGGGGATGCTGGCTGGGTGCAGGAAGGAGTGTGCGATTCAGATGCTGCTGGTTTCCGTGGGCTGCACCCTACCACTTGTCCTGGCATGGCACGTTCAAGATGGTTGTCACGTGGCCTGGTTGTCCCCTCTGCTCTACCTTCATCTTCTGCAGAAAGGAAAAAACAACACTGAGCTGGTCACATCAAGAAAGGGCAGTGTCTACTTCTCAGCTACAGGAAAGAGTGAGACAGTCCCCAGTGGGCAGAGCTCCTTAGAAAAAAGGCTGTGCTGAGGGGAAGGGCTGGGGGTGTAGCTCTGATCACAGTAATGGTGAACCCCATGAACTTCAAAACGCATAGATGATGCCTTCTAGCTCCCTCACTGTGCCTGAGGTCAGGGAGATGAGTGATGGATTCATCCTGGTCTCTTAATTTATGCCTCATTTTGCATCTCCTTGTCCCTCCCCCTTCTCAGTGGCATTAAGAGCGGTAAAGGAGTGGTGGCTTGAGAAGGTGTGAGTTGTTGGCCAAGCTGTGGCATCTGACATTTCTAGTCATTGCTGGTTGTTAACCCAGTTCTGGGTGGTGGGGCTTGCTTTTGGGGGTGCTGAAAGGAGTCCAGGAGTCTGAAGGCTTCTGCTTAAGAAAGCTGGGGAGGAAAATGCTATGTTTCCCAGAAGTTGTGTGGGTTAAACTGCAAGTTTTGGAGACAAGCCGTCAGGAGGCCCATCCAGTGTGCATCACTTGAGTGTCTCTCTCTTTGCAGGGCTGGGAAAGAAACCCAAAGTCGTGAGTCTGGCGGAGCCCTGCGTGTTTCCAAACGCCCTGCTCTGAGTTCATCCCACCAGTAAGGCTGTGCAGCGTGAGAACTGGTACGTAAACATGATTCATAGGCACAGGGGGCAACTTCTCAGAAGGATGTCACGCCTTTTCTGACAGTGGCACCTTGTCCATGGTTCTTGAAGTTTGGAGGGGGAGTGGGATCATTGGGAAAGAGCAGACAAACTGATGGTTCCCTAGTGGTGCTTACACCCAGAGGCTTTGGTGGGGAAGGGCTCAGCAGTGAGAAGCTGTGAGTGTCCGAAAGTCATTCCAGGCTATGGTGCTGAGGCTTCAGACATGCTCTGTTGAGTGATGCGTTGTGTCATAGCACGCACGGATGGGCGATGTGGGGGTAATGACAAATACACGCACCAGAAATGCAGATACATACACACACTCACACACACACACACACACTACAAGTGTAGGCACATGGAAACAAAGATGGCAATACGTATATAGTATGTACTATACAGTGGCATATGAGAGCTTGGGGGTGTATATACCAAATGTCCGTATATGCTATATATGGTGATAAAAGAATGCATATGCATTCATGTTCTCTTTTTTTTCTTTCTGTCTCTTCTGTCTTTCTGTGGAGCTGTTGCAAAACTACCAGATTCAACCTCCTGGGAAGCCTTTCTGGCCAAGGTTCTACAAGCCAGCACCTGCTTTGCCTGCCTGACTTCTTTCTATATTTATTCCCCTGCACCCGGTTTTTGCCTTTGCCTGTGGAACTGTCACAAACATTTGTGCTGGCTTTTGGCTGCACAGGACTTCAGCTTGCAAGTCCTAAGTCTGCTTTTGTGCATGGTGAAGGGGAACAGGAGTTTGTGTGTGTAGTTGTGCATGTGTATGTATGAGTATCCGTGGTCCTTTCTGTCTGCATTATGTGGTCTGTGTCCCTGTGATGCTGCAGCAGTCCCTGTGTTCTGTAAGCCATGCAGGTTGTTCTCTCTGCCCCTTCAAGATGTTTTTATGAATCAAATATTCTCAGTCCTCCTGCTTATGTAATGTCATTTAAATGAAATTAGCCACGCCTGACCCAACGACTGCTTTGTAACCATCTGTACTGCTGTGCAGGAGGCTTGAGTTGGATTTTATTCCCAGGCCCCCAAGATTTCACTTCCCAGCCTTAGAACTGTGGCAAGGAAGGGGATTTGTGTTGCCATGTAGCAGGGAGCTCCTGGTGAGGCTGTGGATGGACATAGATGTATCTGTCCCTCTGTTTCTCTCCTCTGTGTCATTTGGGGTAGAAGGTGCTCTGCGGCCCAGATGCTGAACACCAGCTTATGCTTTGGTACCTCTGATTAAAGTAAGCACAGTAAAAAGGGAGAGGGTATAATGCCATCTCAGCTGGGAAATGGAAGGGAGATCCTAGTGCTGTCTTGGGGAACATGAAGCTGGGGGAGTAGCTGCATTGTGGGTCTCCCATGAGCAAATGCTGCTCGGAGGAGACACGTGCTCATTCCCGGTCTGATGGGTACAACTTGCACATATTGAAAAGCAGCACTGGGCTGCCTGCCAGGAGCTGGGAAATGGCTTGTCCTCATGTGCTCAGGCCCCTGAGCTCTCACCCCCTCTAACAGCTATATTTGTTTCTGACATGGGAGTCCCTCTAAGGTCACAAAAGCATTAGGCCCAGGTTTCAACCCCAAGAGCTATAAAACGTACCCTACTTGACCCCTGTGCAAAGACAGAGGCAGTGTGAGCAACCCACATTCCCCTGGGTTTCATTTCCCTGTCCCCTCCGTGTGTGCCACTGCAGCCTGCATTCCTCTCCCATTCCGTAAGCCCTTTCCTCTCGCGCTGACACAGCTAATATTTCCCTGCTGGCAGGGCAGGCAAGGTGGTGGCATTTAACTGTTAGGGAGAACTTTGATCTGTTCATGCTGTAGAATCCCAGAGCTGTAAGGGCTGGCGCACACCTGTGGTGGGGTTTATGCTCTTCCAGGTGTTCCCCTTCCATGCTTTGGCTCCCTTTCTTGACTTAGATAATTCTCTACTTCATTCCACTGTTTGTCCTTGCAAGAAGCAATACCTTGAGAATTGTTTTCTGCAAGGGGCTGGAAAACCAAGTCAGAATTCATAAAACTTGCACCTACCTGACCCTTCTAACCTTAGTTTTTGACCATCTTCTTGCACAGTGACTGCAGTGCTCAGAATATCTCCTATTTCTGACCATGGAGAAAGCTCTCCTGGTAGCCCTGCTGCTAGCTGGAGCACACAGCTCTGGGGGAGGTTTTAGTGGGTTTTTTGAAAAATAATTGATCAGCTACCCATCGAGAGCTAGTCCCAACCTGCAATGCACTGAGGTTGTCCTTATGTACCACTTAGTGCCACTTGGGACTGTTGGCTCTTTCAAGCTGCCTTTAGGACTACCAGTGTAATGAATGTGTGCTGGTGCTCTCTGGCAAGATTTACTTTTTTGCAGTGATAGCAGTGTAACACTGAGTTAAATGTGGTTTGTATTCTAAAAGCAGAAAACTTTGTTGTATTCTAAAGCGAAGGTTTACATGTTTTCTGTCATCTGTGGTAGCGGGTGCTAAACTCTTGCTGCCTGACCCCTGCTCAGTTACTGGAGGTAATTGTAGAGTCTCTGTCAACGCAGCTCCTCCCGAAGCCTGTGCTTCAGCACCAGTGGAAGCCAGATGTACTATTCTGTCGCTTTTTACAGTTTGTTTTGGCCATACATGGGCAGAGTCAGCTCTGGAATTCCTTCCCTATAAATTCAATAGCATCTTGTGGGTGGTGCTGGGGAATCACTCTGGTCTGGTTGGATCGCCTCGCCTCGGCAGCCTGTTCCCCTTGAAAATGTCGTGCTTTGCACATTCCTGAGAGGCTGCCTGCTCCTGGAGCGATGGCTGCGGATACCAGGAGGCTGTTGTCCCATGCTGGCAGGCGTAGTCACTTCCCTGCTGCCTGCAGGTCAGCCGTTGCAGCCGAGGACTGATGCTTATGGGAGCATTGGCATGGGAATATTGCTCTGGTGTGCATGCAGGCTCTGCAGGGACACATGTTTTACAAAGCACCAGCTCGATGAGCCAGATCAGAGGAGGTTTCCCTGTACCAGGTGAGCAGCTGGTGTGGGATGTGGCAGCAAGACCTCTCTGGTGTGACGGAGGGTTGAGCCTTGCCTTTTCTGATGCCAAGCTATTGGTGCTATAACCACAGCCTGAGTTTGCCTATTTACCTTCAAAGAACACTCTAAAAAGTAGTTCTATGAGTTTACTGCTGATGAGTTGAGAGATGAGAGAGAGGTTTCTTTCAAGGGGAAAAGGGCAGTGACTCCTGGAGTTGCTCCCATTGCATCAGTGCATCCCTGGGAGGGAACAGAGATGCAGTGTCACCCATCGAGCCAGTAGCCTCCAAAGCACAGTTCAAGATGGTGACATGAGGCCCCATGATCAGGCTGTGTGTAGGTCAGCAAAGGCAATGTGCTCAGCTTATGCTTCAGAGGGGCAAGTCATCCCGGTGCCAAAGCCAGGGAGAGAAGGGTGATTTTTTTTTTTTTTGACATCCTTTGGAGTTTTGATCTCCATATTTGGAAATGTTTACCCATTGCTCTGATCTATTGCAAGGGAGGGGAGGTGACTCAGGGTCTGGTGGAAGCAGGATTTGAATTCCTGTAGTAAGGTTTTTTTTTTTTTTTATCCCCCCCTTTCTTGTTTTGGAAGCTTGTTATGGTCAGTTTTCAGTTCTCTCTTGCTCTTGGACCTTGTTCTAAATTTGATCTGCTCGAGAGGGAAGCGTGTTAATGAAGGAGCTTGCCTGGATGTTGGTAAGTGCATCGTTGCTGTTTTAGCAAGCAACTTGGGACTTTTTTTTTTTTCTGTTGTTTAGTCAGATGGATTGCATCAAAGTGTTTGCCTTGCTGGTGGAGACAGGCGTGTGGATCACCAGTCAACAGCAAGGGACCCAATGAAACCTTCTATAGTAGGGAAAGATGACTTAGTGGATTGGTCTCAAAGGCAAAATGTTTCTTCAGGAGTAGGTATAAAGATAATATAAGCCAGCTCCCATTCCGTCACGGTCTTCCTTTTAGTTTCATTGGTTAATGCAACAAGGCAGCAGAGCACTGTAGAGTTAAATGAGTATATATGCATGTGGTCAGCAAGGAAAACATAGCTTATGTACGATTTCTGTCTCTTAAGCAAGAGTGTGTGTTAAAAAGGCTGCATAATGCATGGATATATTTCTCTCAAATGTTAATATTTAAATACTGTAATATGTGTAAAATGTTAATATTTAGCTACTGGATAAAGTTTCAGTGTCTGTTTTTTCCTGTTGTTCTGTATTTTTCTTTAGTGTGAAGTTTTTAATCTGTCTGATATTGTAGCTGGCTGCTTCTCTTTTTTCCTTTTTTCACCCCTCCCTTCCTTTCTCTTTCCTGAAAGGAAGCTGCAGTTCATCCAGACAGTCAGGGATGTGGGGGGAACCTGGAAGATGCTCTGCTTCCCATTTTATTCGTGGCAGCTAAAACCATGCTGGGGAATCTAGAGCAGAGATCCACCATCCTGAATTCCTTTTGTCATTTGGAGCATGTAACATGCATAGAGTGCTTTTAACCCTGCTCTGGGGGTTATGTAGCTGCCACTCCTGCACCTCAAATGGAAGGCACTGCACTTTGTCCTTTTACTTTGGAAGGGGCACTGGCGACAACTCCTTTATAGTTCCCACTGCTGGTTAGTAATCCTTGTATCTTCTCAGCTAACTGGTATTTTAGGCTGCTTCAAACCCATTGCTATCATACTCTCTCTATTTTAAATTTAAGACCTTTGTTAGAAAGTTAAACCTCTTATTGATTTTCTTTTGCCCTTTTAAAAAGGGATTAATACTCATTGTGAGGTTTGGTTTTTCCAGAGATGTGGATTTGTAGGAGGTCCTTGAGGTACAAAACTGTCTGGATTGTTCTGAACAGGGGAAGATAATTGGCTTGATTTGCATGAGGATGGATGTGAGATAAAAAGCACTAGGCCCCAAAAAGTGAAGGACTGAATTGGGATGTGTTGAGGGTTTGTAGATTTCAGCTGTATTTTCCTTCTTGTTACTTCAAGCTGCTTGGATTACTGGAGCTTTGGGAGTCAGGGCCTGGCTGAGCTGAGCTTGGTACCAGTGAAAAGGAAAGAACTGCTGTCCTAAAGCATGTACAGCCTGAACAGGCAGGAGAGGTGATGAGTTAGGAAACGGGCCACTGGGAATGTGTATGGAGCTGTCACAACACCTGAAGTCTCAGCCCAGCAACTCGTCCAGCAGCCACTCATCTGTTGTGCATGCATGGTGGTGCCAAGCTGTGGAATTCCTGCAGTGAGAGGTGATCAGTGTTGCTCCTTGTGTGCTGTGCTTTGCCTCTGCGTGTGCACACGTGGCCTTGTGCCATGGGCTGTGCTTCTGGTGGCACGTGGATGTGGCACATCCAGGCTTCTGCAGCTGCTTGTGGCTGAGCTTGGTGTTTTGGGAACAGCATGATGGGATTGGAAATGATGATATTGTCTTCCCCTCGCAATTTTCTCCCTTTCCTGCTCACCAGGACAGGCTGTTTGTTGGAAGACAAGGATGAGCACTGCCTGGGTGCTATAAACCTGGGCTCTGGAAGTGCTAGTCTGTCAAGTCTGGGGAAGCGTGTTGTGACTCTTAATATTCATGTGCTCATCCATCACTGCGAGGACGTGACTTGAGAGCTGGATGGTCTGTGAAGGATGAGCTCCCCATGTGCTGCCCATGCCCCCCTTCCTGATGGGTGCTGGGCAGAGTTGGGGTTGCTCCGGAGAATGAACGATGCCCAGCTGGGACTGCAGCTGCCAGGGCTCTCCATCTGGTGTTTCTCCAGGACCTGAACAGATCCAGTGACCACTGATGCTAACCAGGATCCACAGTGGATTTTTTCCTGCTCCAGGAACAGAGCCATTAAGGGCTGACCTTGTAAATTAATACAGCTGACTAAAGGTTTTTTAGCCTGGCACCAGTAAACACTGGAGTCTGAGAAGCCTTCCATGGCACTGGACCTCAAGCGAGCTCAGAGAGTTCCATGCCTGCCTTTCTTAAGCTTCTCTCAGTCACTTCTAACGATATGTTAAAGATATGTTAAACGCAGAGGACTTGCTTTACCTCCCATATAAGGAGGTTGGGTTGGCAGCCCATCCTTCATCTCAGCTGTTGCCCATATTGATCCAGGGCTGGCACTGCATGGGATGTGGCAAAGGGGTGACACCAACACTATGTGACTGGAGTGCTGTGAGAGAGTTTAGTATGCACTAAGGGCTGGATGTATGTACCCCTTGGGCAGGTAAGAGAAGCTGCCTCAGATAGCATGGGGCTAGCACATATGGGCATGGAAGGGATGAAAGTTACAAGCCTCTGCACATTTGATACTTTGCATTTCTTTAGGAGCCCTTAAACACTAAGTCGTGCCTGTGGACTGAGAAAAGCAGCGTTATTCTGGTGTTCAGGCATAGAGACTAGGGCACTGTGTGGCAAATTTGGGAAAAGTATTCCATGTGATGGTTCATGCTCAGCTCCTGCAGACAGGTGGACACTTTGAGGCTTTGTGCGGAGTGATACTGTTAAACCCATCTCTCTTACTCTAATAAAGTCATACTTTTCTGAGCACAAAATATTTTTGCATCAGTTGCTTAAAGGTAAACCAAGTGGCATTGAGTATTTCATAAAGCTGATCTATGTTGCTAGTGCATGACATGATCTCCTCACGTATCATTACTTCAGAAATTTCCAGATGGCACCTTACCTAATTGTGAGGCTGCTCTTTCCTGGGATCTGAGCGGAGTGCAGGCTTTTAAGAAATGTCTGTTGTTATTAGCTTTATAATACGCGTTTTCCTGTACCAGCTGTTGCAAGCAGCAGGAGGTCTCACTCACAGCCTAATTCTTCAGTCAGCTTTAGGGGGGAGACTTTGCTCCTGTAAGCTAGGTATTTGCGTTTGGGATGAGATCTCCCAGATGAGAACAACTTGTTTGCCTCCAGTGGATGTGTTGGTTCAAGGGCTAGTGTGCCCAGAAGGAGGAAACAGGTTGCTCTTGTTACTTTACCAATGTCCTTGAATAGTTAACTGCGCTTACTGCTTGTCATGGTGGGGGATGACAGTGTTTTAAAGAAATATCAGGTTTCAGAAGACTGGCTGCCTGTGGTGAAGAGGAAAGGAGTCCTTGCACTGTGCTGCCTCATACCTCTCCTGCAAAAATATCGAAGGGACAAGGTCTGGTGAAGCTGCCTGGTTTTGGCAGCCACTGTCCTCCTACATGCTTGTTCTTCAGGTAAATCCCTCTTCAATAGCTGTTCCCGTTTCCTCCCTGAAAAGTCATCATCATCCCTTGAAATTAAGGAAAAGACAGGAGGAGGGAATAAATGGATGTTAAGAAGTAGAAAACAATCAATTAAATAGTACATAGCATGTAATTTTCCTTGGAAACTTACCATGAAATTGAGGAGCACTTGAACAACTAGTAATTTAAATTGCATTTGAACACTGCTAATGAGTTGTTTGCATGGGAGTTTTGGTCATTTCGCAGCAGGTTGTTGTCTTTAGTACCCCTTCATTCAGTTAAAAAAAAAATCTCATGATGAGGAAGGTGCTATAGACAACTGGTCCAGCTGTTGGTAGTAAAAGGTGTACCATGGAAATTTTGCCAGGTCTTGTTAGATTTAGAGCCATTTACATCTTTAGCATCAGCTCTTCCAGTGTTTAAATTCATGGGAATTTTCTGCTTTTTATCTAAAAAAGCTTGTTATTGCTAAAAGGTAGGTAAATAACATTATCACTGTTGCACTCACAAACACGACGGAGTCAAGGAGGCTGGAGAAGCTTCTCCAGGCTCCTGGGGCTGGGGTTTGCAGCTGTGGGACTGACCTAGGAATAAATCCTGTGGCTCAGTCCTTATCACCTCAAACAAATCATAACAGTGCTTTGGGATCTGATCCTGGCTTGCTCCATCTTAAGAGGAACAGCAGAGACGTGCTGATTGTCTGGGTCTACGGGGTATTTGTATGTAAATTAATAGTCTTATTTTTCCACTGTTTTACTTATAAAATGCCAACTATTTTCAGCAAAAGGCAATATCAACCTAGTCATGTGCTATATTGCTGCCGAATGCACTGGGAACAGACTCTATAGGAAGGCAAATGCAAGTCACTTATTGCCTGTTGCTGAATGAACATCCCATTTTCAGAGCAGAGTTTTTGCAAATCCGTGGGCATGGTTAGCATATGGAAGGGGGTTCCAGTATCAAAACAAATCTGGCCTCCTGTTTCTGGATGTGTAGGTTGTTTCTTAGAAGATGGAACCTTTAAAATCTGTCCCTGCAAACATGGCTGTTAAATCCTGCTATTTCTAGAGGTGTGAGGCAGCTGTCTGTACTGAGATAAGCTGTAAAAAGGCAATATTTTCCCAAACCAGCTTTTTTAGCTATACCTGCCAGACATCTTGGCCAGAGGGAGTACACTGGGAGTGTCACCATGCTGCCCTTTTGTGCACAGGGTGCTGAGTGATGTAAAAACTTCTGGGCAAGTCTCCAGGGTCAGTGTTAAGCACCAGCTCTTCCATCTCTATCTGGTGAAATGCTGCTATGAAGGTGCATTCAGAGCAAAGGAAGGAGTGCTTGTGGGTTTGACATTCTTATGTGATCTCCTGTTGTTTTCTAGATGATTGCTTTGTCCTCGGCTTTTGTTCTTAATTTTCATTGTGTCTTTCTTGTTGCTGACTCAGTGACCATCTCTAATCATAGGGGGTTTTGAATGCCCCCCCTTGTTATTTACTTGAAGGCATTTGTGTTTGCTGTGTAGTCTTGAGGGTAGCTGGTGAGTTCAGAGGAAACCAATAACAAAAATTGTAATTTTTCCTGAGGGCCTGGATGAGGTTTCTCACAACATAACAGTGTTATCACTTGTGCTTCCTGACACGTGTGCTACCCGCAGTGCTGTGTCAGTTATCAGCTAATTCTCCGCCAAGATATGTGAGTGTCAGAAAGCTACATCAGATAATCTTGTAGAGGCTGTTAAGACCGTAGGGACAGAGAAGGACGTGGCTTTTGAGCGTGTTCCCAGTGAAGTATTTCTGAAAGCTGGGAGGACACTGGGGATGGGTGTTTCAAAGTGACTGGAGTGATGTCCTTATGTAGGGGAGGAGCTGGTGTGTGTGGGGAGGTAGGGGGTGAAATCCATGTGGTGTAGGAGTGCAGGGGACAAGAGACCCCAGCAGCTGAGGGAGTTAGGAAACCCCAGGCAAATTAGGTTCGCATGACATTAAAAGACAGTGCTTTATCTCAACCCAGTGAACTGTCTAGGAAGTACTTTATTTGTTTGTTTGTTTCTTTTTTGGTTGAATGAGCATTTTATCACATTGATTCCTGCGAAGTGCTGCACCTGCTATGCAAATCCCCCATCACATATGAGCAATGTTGCCAAACAGCCAGCCAGTTGGATGCATTGGCTCTGACATGGGTGGAGGATTTTGCCATCGCTGTTGTGGTGTTTTTATTCCTTGAAGCATGGGCTGCCTCTTAGTCACCTCTTGACGCCCTGTCTGCTGTGGGTAATCTTTTCTTTATAACTTCTTTTTCCTTATACCAGCTTTTCATTTCAACAACCCACTTCCCTCTTTTCCAGCTTCCTTTCAAAGGTGGACACGCACTCAGCTGGTGGAATTAGATGTAGATTTGATAATTGCTCCCCTAGAAAACAGCCAAGAGTGTCTGCTCGTCCAAAAACCTACTGAAAACTGAATAGAACTGAGGCATGTGTTGAAATAATTCCAGTGAGTTATTTCTGGCCGTGGTCTGCCCCTGTGGTGCTCCTTCAAGCTCCTCTACATCTCAGGGTTTGAGCTGAGGGTGAGCAGGGCTGGTAAAGGCCCTTTGTTTCCCCACCTTCCTTTCTCAACTTTTTTTTTTTTAAATGGTGATAATTTTAAGTGATAACCTTGTAATAGAGATGAGGAAGAAAAAGTCATACAGGTAGATTAAGTTTGAAGTGGAAGAAAGGCAAACACCAAGGGAGCCCACACTGAGCTACCCTGAAATGCTGGGAGATGGCTTGTTTATCATTTACCCACCCTATAAATGTATCCTGTGCTTTACAAGCGGGGAATATGACAATTCTTGTCCTAAAGAGTCTGCAATCTGAGGCAGAACAAATGTGCACTTGAGGGTTGGGAAAAGGTCAGCACGGGGATTCCTGGAGATCAAAGTCCAGATAAAAGCAGATTGCTGTAAGAGAAAGGCTTCTGCAGTGGGAGTTGTGGGTGATGAGAAGGGTGTTTGAGGTGCTGGATGAGTGGATAGACAGAGGAAGGTAAACTGGTATGGAAGGAGGTGAGAAGACCTGAAAGGAAGGAAGGTTGAAGGGGAGGGTAGAAAGTGAGAAAAGGAGTAGGAGGAAAAAAAAAGAGCAGCAAGTCTGCTGTGGGAGGGGATGCTGTAGATGAGAGTTGAGATGACCTTAATGTCTCTTCGTTGTGTGTTAAAAGCTATGCCATAACTCAGGTACTGCAATTAGTCATCTCCTAGTGTATGAAGTACCAGTTTCTTCTCTGAATGGAGTGTACTGGTCCTGGCTGGAGTCCAGTGCTAGATCTCTTTGACCAGGAGTGCTGGGTGGTTACATCCTGCCTATGTACCACTGCCAAAGCTTATTAGGCAAGTATATAAGTAACTTGTCATCTTCTGCTTTATACCCTCAAAGTTAGTTAGGTTCAGACAGCAAATCAGAGATTGGAGCATGTGTGTGCATATGCATCTATCTATATATATATATATATGTATAATGTTGATGTATGTGGTGTGGGTAGGTTTTAAGTGCAGCAGCCTGCACTTCAGTGACATCTGATGGGATAAGGGTGGGTTCAGTGGTTTGTGTTGCACCAAACCCACTCCCCAGGTCTTTGTGTATTAAATTCCACGGAGCCAAGCTTAGAAAACTCACTGGTTGTCAGGTTCCTATGTATGCAGCTTTTGGTTCTCTAAAAAGACCTTGGACCTTCCAAAGCTTCCTTAGATGTTTTGTTTCATCCTTAAAGACTGAAGAAGTCAAGGAAGAATTTACTGTCACCAACCTGGTTTTCCTTTCTCTGATTTTTTTTTTTAATTTTTTTTTTTTGAAAGTAGTTATTCTTGATGTTTGGCATTTATATGCTGGTAAGTGACTGTAGACTGAAAAGTCCACAGGGTAGGAGCAGCAGTAGTAGCTTCACCTAGACCCTTTGTCTCCCCAGTTTGATCTACCTCTATCTTGCTTATCTTTTCCTGGGACTCGTGTCTGATCCCTATCTATTTTTTGTGTCTCCTTTTACTGCTGATTCTTTTCAGATCTTCCTTCTGATTTCCCATTTCCTCTACAAAGTAGTCCCCCATCCTTCTAGTCCTTTCCTAATTGCCCATTAGTTAGACTCAAGTCTTTTTTGGCCAGTAAAAGGCGTGGGAACATGAAGGACATCTCCTCTGGAGCTCAGTCCATCTACTGTCATGGCATGCTGTTCCAGCAGGAGAGAAACCTGAGTTTAGAACATCTGAAATTGCCCATTATCTCCGCTCATTTCTTGCAGTCCATAATTTGGGGGGTGGGGAAGTGAGGGAAAGAGGAGGCAAGTCACTCTCAGCATGACTCATCCCCTAATAGATCGATACAAGATGTTCCATTACATTTTCATTGCCAAAAATTACTCCCCTCTCCCCCCCCCTTTCTGTGAGATGCTGTGGAGGTTTTCTTGCTGTGCCTAGTGGTGGTATCTCTTGGTGCGAGTAGGTTGGTACCTTGGCCAGCCCAGCAAAAGGATGTCTGAGTTTTGGTTCAGACCTCACTTTCTGAGTGGGCTGAGGTTGAGTGTGGTGGAGATGACCTGGTTTCGGAGGGGAAGGAGATTCCTGGCTGCTCTCAGGAGATTTCGTGTTGCTCGAGGCATGGAGCAGACCTGTTTGACGAGAGGAGTCACTCCCAGCCTCCCCCTTTGGGAGGGGTGCCAACAGATGTGTAAAGTATAAGGCAATATAAGGAGACATAGTAGAAAATATCATGGGATATCTGCCAGCAGCCCCTTTGGGCTCGTGCCACTGATCGCTCCCTTGGGCTGACAAGATGTTTCAGTGGTGTGTCCTTGCTGAAGTGTCTTGCTTTTTGCAGTGATGGGGTGGAGATGGAGATGCTGGGTGTTCTCCTGCCTGCAGGTGTTTATAGAGTCCTGGGATTTTGAAGTGTTTTTAGGGCAGTGATTCTGCTGTCTGTTTACTGACCAGTAAGGGTCAAAGCTTGCCCACAGCTGCATAGATGTTGCCAGATGTATATAAAAACTTGTATGTATGCAAGTGTATGTACATATATGGTAAGGCAAAGAACTGATCCAAGTTTCCTGATTCCATTTGTCCATTTGTCCTGTCCTTCCTCCTGGCATCTTCAGGAGCAGCTTTTTGGGCAGCCCTACTGTAGCAGTTAGCCATGATTGTATTGGTGCAAAGGAGAGTGCTCTTCCCTGGGGCTCTTTCCACCAGGTGGGACCCATCTGTGGCTCTCACCTGGAATGGCAAGTGCTCCGTGTGCCTGTGAATGGGACGGGGAGGGGAGTATCACTAGTCTGACCTCAGCAGCCTCTTCAAAAGGATGTAAAGTATTTGCAGTTATATCACATCTTCCACCTGCCACAGTCAAGGCCTTGATCTGCTGGTAAACTTGCAACACTGCTTTAATAAACCCCACCACCAACAGGCAGGGGTTTGTTGGGAGAAATTCAACCTGTGAGGGAGGTGGCCGAGTTCATGAGCGTGCGCTCCTGACAGCGTTAGTACAAACGACACCAACAGCGTCTTCTGCTTCATCCTGCACTGGGAGAAGGTCCTGCGAGGAGCTGGGCTGTGTGGGGTTGTGCACTGTGGTGTGCCACGAGGCCAGGGACAGGACCCAGGATGTTCAGCAGTCCCTGGTGAGCTGTGTAGGTAGCTGCTGCTCTGCTTTGGAGCTGCTGTCACAGAAACTGAACGTTACAGGATCCAGGGCACACACACAAATGTGTTTACAGAGCAAATAAAGGCGGGAGAGAAAAAAGGAAAAGCCTCAGAGTGGCTTTAGATGTTTTTTAAGTGGTAAAGCTGAGAAATTCCTGAGCATATGCAGTTAATGTCTGTTTAAATAGAAACTTCTTTAATAGCTGAAATATCAGCTCCTACAGAAGAGTTTTCCTGGTGGGTCTTTTTCATCTCTAACCGCCTGCCCTGCCGGGGTGTGCTGGGGGATGTCTCCAAAGGTGCTGGGCTCGGGTGTTTTCGGTTAGGCTTGTTAGGTGTTTGCAAAGGGCGATGCCTGCCTTCATTCCTGGCTTGCTTCCACATCTCTGATTGTGTAGAGGTAAAAGTGGTAAATTCTTACGGAAACTCACCCATTTGGGTCACAAGGGTCCCATGCCTGATGTTGTTTGTTTTGGTGGCATGTCATTTGATGCCATCATGTGTGTACATGGGTATATATAATTAAGAACATGTTATAGGTATATACAGCAGTTGAGAGGGGCAGGTATAGCACACTGGCGTTTCTCAGGGCTTTGAACAAGATACCAAGATGTTGTTATTTATTGGAATTCTGGAGGAATATGGTGCAGAATGGGCTAAAGGGCTTCTCTCCCATTGGAGCTGTGCTTGTTGTGTCTGTGAGCAGGCTGTTCTCTGAGCAGCAATTCTGGTGAAAGCCTGTGAAGTTGTCAGAGTAAAACCTCTGTGGAATGGGGTACATGGTGGAGGCAGAGCAGGGTGATAGCAGAATCTTTTCAGGCTTGACCTGCCCATTAAAACTTCACAGGGTCTTACTGGCTGTGTGGATGTCAAAGCAGCAGCCTGCTGTGGACATGATGCTGTTTGTGTGTATTTAATTTGATTAAAAAAAAAAAAAAACAAGACATGAGGATGTTTTGAACAGCCTCGTTGAGCACTGCTGTTGCCCTGCTCATTAGCTACAGCAGTGACCTGGGGCTTTCTACTTGTGCTGGAACTTGCAGAGGTATGTTTTTTCCCCTTTTCTTTTTATCTTTTCCTTTGAAAAACACCATTGAAGTGCCTCTGTCATGCTTCAGCAGCATTGCTTCACCCTGTAGTGTTGTCCACATGCTCATTGGAGGCTCCTTTGTTATTTTGACACAGAGCTAGCTGTGAGGAGTGGTCTGCAGGACCTGCTTCAGTGGGGCTACACTACACTCAAGCTCGGTAGTGCACAGGGCTGGGTCCATACCAGGTGTGAATGGCAAAGTGGGGTACCTCACAGCCTGTTTTGTCAAGGCTGTTCTTCTCTGAATGTAAAGAAACCGTGTTGAACTCCTTGCATTTTATAAGGCTTTGAAAGCTTGACATGGACATGATGTTCCTTCCTTAGTCGTAGCTGCTGGATCTCTCGGTGCAGTTCTTTTGTTGCTCCTGAGTGCTGGAAATCATGTGGTTCAAATATTTCAGAGTTTGCTAACGCTACATTCTCCTTGTAATATCTCTTTTTCCCTAGAAAAACAGGTGGGGATGTTTATTCCTCTCTCCCCGCTTTCCTTCCTCCCCCCCAACCTTGACACTGTCCTGCTGTTGTGGATCACTTGTGTCATGCACCAGTGTAGCATATTTCCCTTGAGAACACACCAGTCATTGCTGGTTTGTCTCAAATCATTGTCATTGCAGTCTTGAATACCCACATTAAGCAGGTGGAGCTGATACAATCACTTCCAACGCAGCTGACAGCAGCTGGGTCAGAGCCTTTCTCACTGTTTCCTGCCAGAGGAGAAAATAAAGCACACGTGAAGGCAAAACACAGGAGTTTTCCCCTTTGTCTCCCCTCCTCGTCCCCCAAGTCATGGTTTCCGCAACAACAAAGAAGTCTCAGCCAATCTGTTTCACAGAAGAGGCTGAATTTCCTAGAGTCAACGTTTCCATGTCTGACAAAGTTTTAAAAAATTTAAAAAAAAAAAAGGCAGGGCAGAGAGGCTGCATGTGGTCTGGCAGGCAGCCAGGCAAGGAGTGCTCTTCGGGGTTATTATTAGGCAGATAACAGTATCAAGAACTTAAACATCACACTGGGTCTGACGGCTGTGGTACTCTGTGTGAAATGCTGATGCATGTTTCATACTTGTGAGAGAATGTATTGTACTACCTGAAGCCACTTTTTAAAGCACTTTTATTTTTCCTTTTCCCCTGCAATAACTTGAATGCCAGTAGAGCTCCTGGGAAGTGACTACAGGTGCTCCATGAGGAGCTATTGCTGGTTTAGGCCTCGCAAATGCTTTTCCTACTAGGACGTCTGAGTTCCTGCCTCAGATAGGAACCATGCCTAGGCTTTGTATGTGTCAGACTGAGGTGTCCCTGAGTGAACTGGACTGCCTTGAAGATCTCCTAACCCCTTCTCAGGACCTGTCTCAGCAAAGATGAAGTTTTGAGGCCCATAGGTTCTGAAAGCTGTGCGTGTACAGAGGGGTGCTCAGGGGTGAGGGGAGACCCTGTCACCCACACTGCAGTGCCCTTTAGCAGAGGGGAGTCATGGGGTAGTGGAGGGACAGGCTTTTGATGATCTTTGAGAATTTACATGCAGCACTTAACACACTTGAGGAGCAGAAGTGGATGGAGAGCTGCACAGGGCAGATCTGCTGGCTGGGAAGTTTCTTCTCAAGTACTAAAGACCAGCAGAAGAATGTCTGTTTGTAATGCTGCTAGATTCCATGTATCTGTCTGTGTTCCCATCTATAGATGATATGTGCAAGGCTATATATAAGTGCTGTGATGGCTGGTATTTTGGCTGATACACTCACAGTTTTGTGCCACATTGAGAGATTTAAAAATATCCCCCCGTTCCAGGAACATCTATACTGTGGCAGATGTCATCTGGTGTGGGGAGTGGCTTCTGAAAGGGAGCACAACATTATTACTATGAGCCTTAGTAGTCTATTAGAATATTTATTGCTTCACTGCCACCATAAGACATGTGAGGTGTGTTATTTCTGCCTGTCAGAGTTTTTTCACACATGCAGGCAGGCAGCATCTGTCATTCCTCCTGGCGAGTCACTAGCTTTCATTCTCAATGAACTTTCTTTCCAGCTGGAAGGAAGGCAAAATAAAGGCATCAGAGCTGATGAGAAAGGAGTTCATCAACTTTTTTTTTTTACCTTGGAGTTGTGCCTCTGAGGGTTGTCTTGAATTTGGGTCCTTCTTGGCCAAGACACAGTCACCTCATGCTTGCCGTTGTTTTATTTCAAGGCGAGTCTGTCGACCTGTTGTGTCAGGCCCTGCGGAAACCTGGTATGAGTCAGAGCTGTCTCTGTTGCACGAGATGAAGAGTAGGATAGGAAACAAGTGAGAAATGACTTGCTCAGGACTTTCTTCTGGGACTGGCTCTCAAGTTCCCCAGGCCTCAATTCATCAGTTGAGGACCTGGCAGCACTGCTTCATCCCTGGGACCTGTCAGAGTGTGAGCAAGTCATATTTTTGTGTTTCCTCACAGAACTGTGGTGTTTTTGTGATGGCTGTGAAGCATTGGCTGTTCCAGCCATGTTGTGGTGGAAGTGCTCAGAGGGTGAATGCTGGCATCACCAGCAAACTCTGCTTGTACCTACAGGAGTAATTCTCCATTGCCCATACCTGGGACTGGGTTCGGGTGGAGTCTTTTAGACTAGAAGGGCTGGAGAGTGTGTTAAGATTTGTCACTCTATTGTATAGAGTTCCTGGACTTATAGAGAATATAAGGCAGTAGAAAAAGAAAAGGCAACAGAAATGTGAGAAGTCACACCTGAACCTTGACCTGGGTTTTGAGTTACCCTGCAAGGTATCAGTACTCTGTTCAAACCTTCCTCTGGGAGCTGGCCTGGGATGCTTGTCCTGTAACTGAAAGCAGGGGAGCCAAAGCTTACCCTTCTGTGTTGGGTGAGAATTGAAGCTTTGGATGTGGGTTCATTGACCGTGTTCATCGGTGAGGGGAGAAAATGATCAGTGGAGCAGCAAAGGTGTGGAAAGTGGGTTCAGAAACTTCATGTGAAGATTGGCCAAGTAGGAAGAATCCCTGTGGTGCTTCTTACTTGTCTGAGCCCATCAGGTGTGCCATGTTCCCTGCCCAGTTTGCCTGTGACTTGGTAGGGTGTTGTCAACACTGGCCAGACATCCTTGTCTGCCAGCTTTTTGCAGAGTTGTGGTGTTATTTAGGGAAGGTTTGCTGTAGAGGCTGGAGCTAGCCTGGGGCTCCACAGAATCACCTTGTGAATCACCATTGCCACAACACTTGTGCCTTGGCAGGTGTTGAACAGCCAGAGAATTTTTGATTCCTGGTCAAGGGCAACCCAAGAGCAGAAGAGTATTTTTGGGTTTACACCTACTGGAGACACAAGGGGCTGTTGGTCTGGACCAAGGTAGAACCTCAAGTTTTTTTATCACTTTAGTGATGGACTGAACGATGTCAGAAGCATTGTTTGTGAGGTTTTTCTGTAGATCTCCTGTTTCTTGCATCCATCCCACAATTCTGTCCCAGACTCACTCACTCACTCATGCCAGGCCAACGTACACAAACAATTCAACTGAGAATAAGCCTGGTACGTCCTTCTAATCTGGAGATGGACTTGCAGTGTTTTCTTGACAGGAAAGGTGCGGGAGGAACACAGCTTGGGACTGTCTCCTCCCTGCTGTAGCTGGGGATGGGCCCTACAGCAGTGACATTGGGTCAGTTCAGATGATGTCCATCCAGCCCAGGGTCCCCCTCCGCCCATGGCCAGCAGCAGATGCCAAGGGAAGGCTATCAGCTTCCCCACGGCAGGGATGACTGCAGTGAGCCCTGACCTTGCTCACCGCCCTTCCAACTGTGGCCTTGCAAAAACCCCAAGCATCTGTGGCGTGGCCCGGCCGGCAGATGAAACACAAAATACATAGAAAGCTTCGGTGGTGTGGGCGTGCGTTGGGAGAGCAGAGAGGAGTGGGGTGGAAAAGTATCTCCGGTGTCACCTCACTGGGTGCCAGGAAGTGGCCCAGCACTGGGATGAAAGACGAGGAGGGTCTGGCCGTGGTGGGGTTGGGGGAGCCAGTGGCCCCGGCGTGGCGGCACATTCTGTACATTCTGCAACCCTGCAGCACATGGGGCTGCCAACAGCCTTCGGTTGTGCTGCCAGGCATCCAGCCCAGCTGATATTTCATTACCCTCATACCCGCTAAGTCTCTCTTTCTACCCTTTTATTTATGCCCCTGCCCCCTCCCCCCCTGTATTTTAACCGAGGTGCACTTGTTTATCCATTTGGCTCTGCAGCCTATAAGCAGGATTTCTCCGTTTCCTTTCACCCTAGTAACACTAAACTGCTTTGGGTGCAGATAACGCTTTTGGAACCCCTCTCCTGGCTGAATGAGCCTTGTGTGGGTCATAGCCAGCTCCAGATGAGACAGCACATGCCTGTATGTATATGCATATGTATCCAATAGGGATGTGGTATGAGTTGGCCACAGTGAACAAATTCACGTGTCTGTAAAGGAAGTAAGCACATGTTTTAGGCAGGGTGACTGAAACAAGACACCGATTTAAACCGGATCCTGAATATACAGTTTGTAAAAACAAGCTATTGTATAAAACTCTAAGCCCCTGAAACTTTTCTGGGGAAAAAAATTCTGCAGTTTATTTTGTTTAAATGTCACTTCCTAAAGATTTTCTCACTATGCTGGAGTCCTGGATACTGAGATCCTGACAGTGAAGCAGAGCATGTGGAAAGGCATTGCATTAACTAGTGCTTTTAATGTTTAGTGAAATTTTGAATGGGGGGGGGAATTGGAAAAGTACTAACAGTGTTCAGGCTGTGAGAAAGCAGTGAGGATAAAGGTCATTCTTTTGAAGCGCTTTTTGATCTGGAACTTTGCAATCACAAATAATAATAACAAGCAAAATGGAGTTTTGAGATGTTCAGTGTCTTAGCCTTAATGTTCAAGATGTTCAGTGATTTCTATAGATTGTGATCTTGTAAGCTCTGAGATATATAAAGTCTTTTATAGCATCTGTTCCCTTAAATCTGTAATTTCCTTTAATACCTAGTCTTTCATTTAAAATAAACTTAAGGTTCTGGGCCTTGTGGTTGTTTAGGAAAGTTTTGGAGAAAAGGACTCTCTTTTCCCAAACAGGAGGTAAACTTTAAAACCACAAATTTTTATTGGTTTTTAAGCTACTAGCTCGGGGGCTGGACTGGTGACTTCTGAATGCTTGAAGATGCAAAGCAGGTCTCTAGAAAAGAAGTAAATGATGTCTCCTTTTTCTTAGGTCAGTGTGCCCTCAGTTCAAGATAATTGTCAGTGAGAGCTCACACAGTTGAAAAAGTTCTAAGCTTCTACCCACCACTGAAACCAGGTTGTCAGATCAACACGTCTCGTTTACAGAGATGTACTCTGGATCTGTTACTGAGACATGGTTCAGAATAGCTATTGAGGAACAAGTTGTTCTGCCATAGCTCTTCTGTGAGCACTTTGTGTGCATGCAGCTTCATTCCAAAATGAACATGCCTTTTTTGACTAAGTTCAGGCTATTTTGGAAGGTGGAGCAAGCTAAAACATGGAGGGAAAAAAAGCTCTGTTCCTCCGGAAATAAAGTGATTTGCATTGGGCGTATTTTCTGTGAGTTTTCTGAAGTTGCTCCCTACCTGGGCGGGTAGATCCCAAGCCATGTGGCTGGCCCTGAAATTTTTGCAATTCACTTTACGGTAGCAGAGAGTCCTTAGGAGATCAGCTGTTTTCTATAAAAAGCTGGATGATGCTGATTTTAATAGAGGGGTCATGCTTGGCACATGGTCCTTTTGTATGAGCAGACTGAGTGAGTGATGGGGCACGCTGGCACTGCTTGCATAAGGGTTTGACACAAATGAATTAGGTGATGAATCTAAAGTTCCACCTGCCATACAGATGCCATTTAAATAAAGATGTCCCCCTGATCTCAAAAGCATTTATCCATCACAAGGGTAGTATTTAAGCTGTTTTGCTTAGCTCATGGAAAATAGGAGTAGATTTCAGTGTTGCCTTTCTGGGTGGGCAGTGTGACATTGCCAGCGGTCATGGGCCTCCTGGACAGTGAGAAACCCTCAGGGAGCTGGTGGCCAGCGGAGCAGGTGGTGCTGGAGCTGATGGTCTCCAGCAAAAACCTGGGCTTGTGGAGCACCCTGTCCTTACAGACTGCTGGGGCAGTGGGGAATGTTGAGATTGTGTTTTGCTTTCCCACAGTGCTGTGTAACTCCTCCTGCCACCCCTTTAGTGTGGTGTTACTCAGGTGCCATTACTTCTTTGGTAACATATTTGCATCCACTCATCTCGTGTTTCTCTGGAGAAAGTGGATCCAAATGGTGCAAGATCTGTAACTGGGCAGGTTGCCAGGTCACATGTTGGCATTCAGATCAGAGGGATCGGTTGGATCAGTGGCAGAGCTTCTTCCCTCTGCCACACCTGGGAGCTGCAGCAGGGCTTGTTGCTCATCTCACACAAGCAGAGTTGGCACCTCCAAAGTGCTCCCAACCTTTTTTTTTTCTCTCCCTTTTGGAAAGAGGCAGAGCAGGACTGAAGCAGAAGGCTAAAGCTGGACTTGTTGGTGGGCACTTAAAATACTGATGTATGCTGTAGCAGAGACAACAGTGTCTCTTTAGAAACTTCCATGATCAGGAGGAGAGCTCCTGAAGAGGGAGGAAAACAAAAAGTGTTGCATCTATGTGTATGAGATGGATGTTAGAACAACCCCTTCACTTCTCCCTGCCAGAAGTCACTCTGGATATAAGGTGGTTCTCCTCCCTGTTCTCCCTGTGTCCAAGCAGTTGCTTGTTGCCCTGGCTGTATTTTGAAGTGGTCTCTGTGGTTAAAGCTGCTCCATGCATCAAAGGCAAGAGCTGAGGGGTTTCCCTCTTTTGTATCATGTAGAGAAGTTCACCTTCCCCACTGCTCACCTTGGTGCTCTTATTTGACAGGACCAAGCGCTGTGTAGTTTGTGCCGGAGCAGGAAGATGAACTGGGCTAAAAATCATAACTATTGTCCTTGATGATGCCTGGAAGAGGACAAAAATTGCCTTTGTCTTGTGTCAAGCATTTTCTGATGCTCCAGAAGGCTGAGGAGGCGATGTGGCATGATAATCTCCAAGTGCTGCTACCTTCGTTGGTTTTGCAGCTGAATTTTGTTCACAACACAAGAACTTGTTAAGTTAAAAGCTTTAGTTCTAAACCTTGCACTCCTGATTTCTGTGTATTAGCCTGGAGTGGCTTTAGAAGATTTGTCTGGTGTATGTTCCTGATGCCTGAGCTGCTCTGCCCCTTGGGGCATTTAATAGCAGGAAGGACATAGTGTCAAATGTGAAAAAGCTTGGTAAAATACAAAAGAGACCAGCTGTTTCTAATGCATTCAGCAATGCTGATTGACAAGAAAAGAGAGGATGTATAGGCTAGTCATCTTAGTGGGTAGTTTCACTCATTATTGAAACATTTTGGTGAAAGAAATATATTTGAGTAGTGCTGCTGCATAAGAGAGTAAAGGCAGTGCTGCTTCAAACTAGAGGAGAAAGATGAACTTATTGGTTTCCTCACCCTTTCCCCCCCCCCCCCTTGTTAACATTTAAAGTGGAAAAAGTCATCTGGTTTGAAAAATGTCATTTGGTTAAAGAAAAAAAACAACCAACCAAAAACTCAAAGCATTGTGTTGTGGGTGGGATTGTGGGACCTACAATGCTTGAGAGCTGGAGTGGCCCAGGAAGGAGTGGAGGTGAGCAATGTGCTAGGGCTGGATGTGGCACAGTCAGTGGTTCTGTTGTGGAAACAAGGTAATGTAAATCGTTCTTCCTCCCAAAACTGAGATGTCCTGATTCTGTGCACTGGTTAGTAGTATATAAGAGAAGAAACAATGGTTAATTTGCTGGGAAAAAAATAAAAGCTCATGTGAGCAGAAGATTAATTTGGAGTCTGAAAGGAGGGCTGTGCAAGTCTTAGAATCTTTGAATGGTTTGGATTGGAAGGAATGGTAAAGACTATCTGGTTCCAACAGCCCTGTCATGGGAGGGACACCTTCCACCAGACCAGGCTGCTCAGAGCCTCATCCAGCCTGGGCTTGGACACTTCCAGGGGTGGTGGAAGCCTTGTCAAAGTGCTTCCAGCCATCACTGGTGGAGCAGAGGTTGTTGCTGTGCAGGGTTCAAAACTAGTGCTTGGGTGGAAAATGAGAAATGTTTTTGCATGGGAGAAAAATTTAGTAGGAGACCCTGCCCTCCATGAAACCCCCAGGCCTCTCTAGAATCTGATACTTTAAAGCTTTCTAGTTCTTCTTTGGTTTAAGAAAAATATTACAACACAAAGCTCCGTGCTCTCCCAAACACTGCAATATTGATTAAAAATCATGTCCAAGTGTTGCTTCTTGGTGGTGGGAGTTCTTCCTGAGAATAAATTGATGGTAGACCTCCAGGTGCTGCCCGGAGCTCAGACGCTCTCTGCTGCTCCACATCACTGTGTGGTTTGCTGGGAAGAGATACATTAAGTTTGTTGAGGATTTTTTTTTTTTAACACTGGTGGATGCTGTGTAATCTATATTTTAATGTAATTCTCTTGGTCAGTTGTGCCTGTTGTCTGTGTTTTCTGTATTTTGGGAATCTAACAGTGTACAGCCTGCCTTGTTTACTCTCCTCTCAGCTGCATGACTGTGTAATTTTGTGTGGTTGATAATCTCTGGCTTCAAGCTCTTTATGCTTTCCTGCTGACTTCAGATATTTCCTCCCTCCCCTATTTCCTCATTGCCTGCACCCTGCAGAGGTGCTCCTGAGGTGCTGGGTGTGGGTTACGAGTTCCTGAGAAATTTACCCATACATCTATGGGTAAATAATTAACATGTTGTAACACTGAGCTCCCCCCTACTCTTCCCTCCCTGGTGTGGACTGGTGACAGGGAATATTCCCCTTGTGAGCTTGTCCTGCCTGTCCCAAAAAGCAGATATCCTTGACTGGGTTCTCTCTCTTCTTTTGTTTTCTGTTGGCTCCT
The DNA here is from genome assembly GCF_003945725.1 of Corapipo altera. Lineage (NCBI taxonomy): Eukaryota > Metazoa > Chordata > Aves > Passeriformes > Pipridae > Corapipo > Corapipo altera. Next base: position 1,620,660 of record NW_020884895.1, on the reverse strand, counting down.
CTTTGTGAAAGTAAATAATGTGCAAACTGCAAATGAGAGGTGGAATTGCAGACAAGGAACTGACCTATAAGTCTCTGTTGATCTGGTTACATCCCTGGTGCAAGGATAAAGCCACTGTTCGAACAGGTGCATTTGATTGGAGTCTGGTTTGAGCTTCAGAGCAAACTTGTACCCAAACATCCATGGTGGATGTGCCTGATCTGTGCTCATCTTCTCTACCTGCTTCCTCCTGACCTGAGCAGGCTGCGTGCTGAGAAGAGAAACATCACTCCAAAAAGTCTTGCATAACCAACCAGGTCTGGAACAAAACGTTATTCTGAGTGAAGAGCTCTTCCTCTGGCAGGAGGCAGACCTCCTGAAGGTCATGCTGGCTGCTGTAAAGCATGAGTTTCATGAGTTGGACCTGAGGATGGGAAGGAAGGGACAGGTGAGATTTAAAATCTTGGTGAGAGTAATGGCCTGTCAAGGAGTGGTTCAGGAAGAAAGTTTTGAGGTGTGAGTCAGTGAGCAGTTCAGTGCAAGCTCCGAGAGTGAGGTAGTGACAGAAACCTCCTCCTGGGTTTTGTACAACAGTTGCTCAGCTGTAGTTGGGCACTTACTCTGGCAACAGTGGCTGCAGAAAGACCTACTGCTGCTGAGACGAGGAAGAAGAAAATGGGAAATACCCAATGTGTCTGCAAAGAAAAAAAACCCAAAGAGTCCTTTGATTGCAAGCTTTTGTGGGTTTGTCTTTATTTAGCTTGTTCACACTCCTTGGAGGATTTCTGGAGGGGCTCCAGAATTCAGCCTTGATGAAAGCCACCTTCAGATTTACTGGCCACATCCTCAATGGGGCTGAGTGTATGTGGGGAGGGTTCTGGCCGTGGGGCAGGCACTGCTGTTTCTCTGACTCCTTGGACCAGTTCCTAAAGTGAAGTACTGAAAACAAGGACAGCCAGATTAAGTGTTTCCCCTACCCGGTGGTATTTGTTGTGATGTAAAGCTGGAATGGTTCCTAGAAAGCATTAAAACACAAATAATATTAACCAGGACTGAGAGAGAACAGCCAGTTGCTCGGAAATGAGAAATATGTTACGGTGACAATGGGTCAGTAGGGATGAGGCCGTCTGGTTTTTACTGCTGAATCTGCTACTAAATCCCTTGAGAGCCTCAGTGAAGGCTGGTCCAGTAGGACAGGGTGTGAACAAGGCACTTGTCTGCACCAGGCTGGGACCGGGAGGCTTCAGCTGCAGGTGTTGCTGCTGAACTGGAGCATACTGGGCAAGGCTGGCCCTGCCTGAATATCATGAGATCCTGGGTTGGGGAGTTGATCCCTCTGACTCAGCATATTTGCCTGTCAGCTGGGACTGATCTAGTCCACCTGCCCCAGTGAGGCTTAAAAAGAGCACTTCCTTATAAGGTATTTTGGGATCCTGGGAAGTGTCATGCTAATCACATGCAAAGTGCTGTTCATCGAATACTCCAACTGTTTATTGAGATATTTACCTGGATGATAATATCTCCTCCCCTCTCCTGCAGCATAAAACGTGCTTGATAACTCACATGAGTGCGTAAGGCCAAAGGGACAGTCAGCCCTTTTAATCTGTGCTGTCATGGAATAAATAACCCACTGAGCTAATTCTGAGCATGTCCTAATCTCACCTCACCCTCATCTTTGTTCACATGCGCAAATGCACCATCAGCAGTATGTGATGTGCTTTCCTCTCTCACAGCTTAAACAATAAATCCTATAAGACCAAAGCTTTGGAGATGAAAATTGCATCCTGTTGGTGGTCTTGGGCATGTGATTCAGGTTACTGAAGGTCAGCTTGAAAGGAGGGTGCTGACTTCAAAGAAATGTATTCCCTTCTATTGAAATTTCACACTATAATTTGGGGAAAACCCCCATTTTTTCAATTTTGCCTCATGTTTAATAGATGTGTGCAATCATGTTTGTGTTTCGAAGTATTTAATTTCTACCATGGTTTCTACAAGATTTTTCCACAGGAACCATGAGAGAAAGAAACTACTGAAAATCACTGGGGTTTTTTAATTTTATTTTTTTTTAACATACTGAAAAGGTGAGCAAGGGACTCAGCATAAGTGTAGATCCTGAAACTACCTGTGTTTTTCTCAAGTCTTACCCTTGTTGATACTCAAATAACCTTGATGGTAGAAATAGTTTGTTGCTTTGAAGCGGGAAGTTGCAGGGTCCTGCAACTCCCCTCCTCCTGCCTCTTTGTCACTCCTGTTCTTATTTGATCTGTTGTCACCTCTGGAAGAAGATAATGTGTTTCCCTACAGGGGGTCGAAGGAGGGGGGAGGCAGGTTCCTGGTGGGTTTCTGTTATAGAAATCCATGTTTAAATAACAAGCAGTAAACTTTTCTATATTCTTTTCACTTTTGGAGGGTGTTTGGTTTTGTATGTTGGGATGATGCACTTCCCTGGGGCAGGCTTGCAGTGGTGGCTCTCCTCCCTGCAGTCACTATGTGATCTTTGATTGTTTCTCTAATTTGTCTGATCAGCAGATATTTTTACATTTGTGTGTTTTTAGAGGGGAAGACAGGCATTTAGCCTTCAACTGGAACAAGGCTCAGTGTTACTGTGCATCTTGTATTCAATGCGAGACTCGCACAGAGACCCTTCAGATCAAGGCTCCTCACCTCTCTGTGTGGGAGTGCATGTTGAGACTTCTCCCCATCTCTGTGAGCCTCCACACTACTGGAGATGCAGAATCCCTTTGCACAGGGTGCTGGAGGTCCCAGACTAGTGTGGGAAAGCCCTGAAGTTGTATTGCAGTAGGGAATGATGTTGGTTGGCACCCTCCTTGCAGCTGCTCTGGTAAGCAGCACCTTTGGTCTTGGCTTTGGGCACAAAGCTGATGGATCAGGCATCTCTGTTGCTCCTGGAGCCTGTTTCATCATCTTGGAGGGAAGAAGTTTAAAAAGGCCAGTGTGGATTTGAATCAGACACCCGTCTTGGGCATGGAGAAGTTGTAAGTGTGCTGGGAGTGTGTGGTTTGCTGTCCTGATCCTTTCTTGCGAAGGGTTCCAATCTTAAGACCTTGATATATTGAATCTGCAGATTTCTCATCATAATATTTTCACTGCATGGCATCTGTAAGAAAGAGGGATTTCAAGAGGTAAAATATAGTGAACTTGCACTTCTGAACAAAGTTAAGTTTTGTTCAGCTGGCACTTTCCCAAATGGAGGGTTGTGTTGAGCCATTGAACTGGTGGAATCCAAAACCTGGATGCATGATTTGATGTCTTACTGTGAACTGTTTCTTCTCCAGTGCTATCTTCAGCACCAAAGATCTTGTTGATCCCTTATCCAGGTGGGGTAGTCACTGGAACAGAGTGATGATTAATGCAGGGGAAAGGCCAGGGCTGGGAAAGGATAGTGTGCATCCCTTTTCTGGGCGAGTAACCCGAGGGGTGGGTTGATGTGGGAGCAGCTAGACTGTAATGTGGATCACTGAGGAACAGGGAAGGGTGAGCCCTCTAACCTAGAGGGGTTTGGGCTCTGCCCCAGGCTAGCACAATAATCATCAGCATCAATATCTGGCACATCTATTTTTCCGTTAGAAACTCAGTTCTTTGTGGGGTTTTAATATCTTGGCTATTTCAGATCACACTGAGAAGCAGCATGGCCCTGCGCAGGCACTCAGCATGGATGCTTTAGTTGTTTGCTAAACCAACATATATAATAATAATTTATTGCACTGCCTTGAGAATGGGGAAAATGGGAAAACCAAGCCCCTACATAGCAAGAGTTCTTTTCTATCAGACAAGCTGTAGGAACAATGTGCTTGCAATTAACTCTAATAGCAAGAGAGTAGCTGGTGAGGGGAGGGATCGGGCAACGGGGTGTTTTTGGCTGAGGTTCTCTTTGGAAACATGAGAGCTCCTTGATGATAGGGCTGGTTCAGATACCTCTCGTTCATTGCTGTAGTCCTTCAGCCCTTCCCTTGCTGGGAAGGACTAAAGAGTGTTCTCTATCACTTATTGCATCCTTCCTTGCTCTTGGCTCTGAGGTTGCCTATGTGAGACAACACTGCACTCTCTACCATGGTTGGGGGGGATATGGTGGGATATGGTCATCCCTTTGAGCATAATGTGGGCTAGTAACTGTGGTCCTTTGTGGGTGGTTGGCTGCAGCATCATGCCATAACCCTTCTTCTCCATGACACAGTGAACTGGAAATCAAAGACATTTCTGGGTTTGGCATGGAGCATCCTGGGAGGAAAGGGATGCCAATGGAGTTGCACCTGGCTTTCTGGTGTCTGCCTTATAATGCTGTCCTGGGCCACAGAAGACTCCAGGCTTCTGAAAGACCAGAAATGACAAAGTTTAGCAGTCAGCCATGCCCAGTGAAGTAGTGTGGTGGAAGGCTGGAAGGAAATCGTTGTCTTTTCTCATGTCCCTGTCCAAGATAAAGTACTTCCAGACCTCAGGGTGGTTATTTAAAGCTCTGAATGAAAGAAACATTTTGATCTGTAGGTAGGCACAAAATTGAGGCAGTCTGGTTTGCAGGTAGGCTGGGGAGGCAGAGTTTTCCTGAGGGCATGAGCTGCATGTGTGTTTGTGTGTGTGTGTTTGTGTGTGTGTGTTTGTGTGTGTGTGTTTGTGTGTGTGTGTGTGTGTGTTTGTGTGTGTGTGTTTGTGTGTGTGTGTTTGTGTGTGTTTGTGTGTGTGTGTTTGTGTGTGTGTGTTTGTGTGTGTGTGTGTGTGTGTGTTTGTGTGTGTGT
>NW_020884895.1:1573574-1615830 GCF_003945725.1 Corapipo altera | reverse complement strand
TGTGTGTGTTTGTGTGTGTGTGTTTGTGTGTGTGTGTTTGTGTGTGTGTGTTTGTGTGTGTGTGTGTATGTTTGTGTGCAGCAACCCTACAAAACAGGATCTGGTTTAAGAGTATTTCTGTACAGGAAAGAACATAAGTATATGCTTAAGTCCTACGGAAGTCAAAGCAACTTAAACACATATTACAGTTAATCATGTACTTAAGTGATTTTCTGAGTTGACCTATATCTGGAATGACACATAAGGCTCTCTTGAGTTGAGATTCACAGCCCTGTTCTGTAGTTCCTTCCCAAGGAAAGTGCTGATTTATTTATTTTTAATTCTTGCTTTAAAGAACGGCCTGTTTTGGCCTTACTGCTTTGCAAACTATTGGAAAGGATGGTGTGAAAAGTTAAAGCACTCTGAACAACACAGTCCTTTTCAAAAGACTAAGAGAATTTGTACCATTCATTTCAAAAGGACTCCATATAGCAAGAATAATGCTGTAACAGGGATGTTTCGCTGAAGGATACTGTTGGAGTCGAAATGCCGTCTGGTGTGATCAGAATGACAGCCTGCTTGAAATTGGTGTGGTGTAATGTGCTACTATAGATTGCTTTCCTTTAATGTATTTTTTTTGCCTTCCTGAAGTCTCTTTATGATGAGTGGGATGCTTGCAGTATGGATTTGAATGGAATATCATGTAATAAGAATAATAAGCAGGTGCACTGTATAAAATTTAAGTGGAAAGCTACTGCCTAGAAGGGAAAAAGTAATGTGGTTACTGCTGCATCTTTTCCTCATAAGAGCATTGTTCCCCGAGCACTTATGGGTTTCCCTGTGTATGAGGCTTATCTAAGATAAATTCCTATTCAGGTGGATGGGACACTGTGCTTCTGAATTGATTTTTTGGTAGAACTTTTTATGGTTATAACAGTAGGCGGTGCTAATATATAGGTTCTTTGTAAGAAGACTAATGTTTTGCCTGGAAGTAACAGGATCATGTGATGAATGCTGGAGTGTTGCTGGTGAAAAGGGGTGGGGGAGGAAATTACCTTTAATAAGGAGTTTAAGTGACATTTTTCTGATAGAATGCCATTATGTTTGATTTTTCACACAAACAAGAAACCAAAGGTGTTCGTGAGGCTGGTGTGGTGCAGCTGGTTGCCTGAAGACTTGCCTTGGCCACTCCTTTGTGTGCCTTAGTGCTTACCCCATCCTTGCTCTCAGGCAGGTTGATGCTTCCTGGAGCCCGTCAGCCCTGTCAGCATCCCTTACTGCCCAGCAGATGCAATCCTCCTGGTGTTCCAGGCCCTGTTTGCAAAACACTATCTGTTCTTGTGTTTCATGTCCCTACTCGGCCTGGCCGGGAATGAACCCTTGTCTTGACCTGCAGCATCCTCTGGTAGGAAAGCTGCCAAGCGACTTCCAGCTGAAAACACAGTTTGTTAGGAAACGGAATGAGTTACTTTTTGGCTTGCCTCTTGGACTTCTGGCCTCCAGACTAGGCAGATCTTCTTTCTAGTCCTTGCTGTAGTAAATCCAATCTTGCCAAGACCAGCAGTGACACTGGGTGCTTTTCTGATGAAGTCCTCTCTCCAGTGTTGGCTCAAACAAAACCTTCCAAATTCTGGAAGAAGAGGCAGTTGCTCTTATGAATGTGCCTGATGACCCCCTTTTACTGAGGAAAGTTCTCAGCTAATGGTTAAAATCCATTCTAAGCCCCATTAATACAAAGGTACTTTATCAATGGGAGGACAGGATCTCAGGGCTTGCATTGTATAGGTACAAAGTTTAAATCCTTGGTGGTTTTGATATATTAGCGTATTTAACCCAATAAATTCCAATAACTCTCTAATGGAAACTCAAGAGCTGTTGTAGTTCATGAGAACTTCCATTTCTTCTGTCTTCAGAGTGGGGATGGTGCTTTCTGTGGTGGGGCTGTGAGTTGGTTTGTTCTCACAGCTGAGCAGTTGCCATGGCCATGTGTTCTCCCAGCCTGCTGAAAAGGCGAAGCAAAGCCCTTTAACTGAAACCACCGAGAAGTTGCTTCACTGAAATTTGTTAAGCCACGGTGATTTTTGATTACAGTCACCTTGGTATTTAGAAAGCGATCTGGTATCTGAGAAAGTGTATTGTGGGATTTGTTAGTTTTAATTTAAATGTTTTTGAAATACTGGAGACTTCTGGGTAAAAAGAATGGAGGTTTTGCTTTTTGTATGGTACCAAACCAGCCTTGGACATGGTGCAGACAGCTGTGTGGCTGCTTGGGGACTTGCTACCTTAACTGTGTGATATTTTTGCAGACAAAGCTTCAAGTACAGTTCTGTTGAAGCTCTTCATACCCTACAGTGAAGGGAATTTCAAAGAGTTTGCAAAGCCTGGCTTGGAGTTTCTGGGCTTATGAAAGCAAACAGTGTAAAATGCTTTTGGCTGGTTTTTGAGGGCAGATGTCTGGACCCGTGCATTGTCACATAACAGTGGATTGGTTGGGCATCATCGTCTTTCGTTGCAGCAAGAATTTTCCTGAATCCACTGTTCTGTCTCCAAAAATGGCAAAGACTTTTTCTGTCAACTAACAGCTCCCTTGACAGGGATGTGACTTCAGTCCCTATGGAAAATGATTCTGCATCTGTCCCAGAGCAGGAATGGGGCTCAGATCTGTTGGGTGTTCCTAGCATTGCTTTTACTGCTGATTTGCAGCAGCTGTGAGGGCCAAATTTGTCCAGTGTGTCCCCATGGGAAACACTGGAGGAATGTGGGTCTGTTGTCTTGGGTAAGGATGACCACAACTGTGTTGGGAGGTTGGCTCTGGAGCATTGAAGCTCTGTGGTAGCTGCAGGAATTTGCCCAGAGCATATCTCTGCAAGTGTCCTGTGGTTATTGTGTTAGTATCCACATAGTGCAAAGGCAGGGACTTTGGTTGATGGGCCACATTTGGGATGATTTTGAAAGCCAAACCTTCTGCAGTGGTGAAAGAGCTGTAGGTGTGGCTGAAAGAAAACTTTCGCCTTCCTGCATTGCTGTGACTGCGCTCACTTTCTTTTGTTGTTCAAAGGCAAAGGCACCATTTTATTAGTGAAATAAAAGAAGTAAAAAAATCCCAAACTCCAAAATTTCTAGTCAACTGGGCTGCAAACCTGTTGAGGGCAGAGAGCAGAAACACTGTTGAGAAAAAGTTTGAGCTTGGTCTGTGATGTTTTTGGCCCTTAAGGGACTTCTGGTCCTTAGTAGCTTTGCAGTGAATGTAGGTGATTGTCCTAATGGTGATATCTCCACGGAATGCTCTTATCACAAAAGTGGTGGAAGAGGATAAGGGAGATAGTTTTCCTCTTTCTCATGAACATATTGCTTTTAATTCTTATAAAGAAGAGAGAGTAGGTTCTCTCTCAGCGTTATTGACCAAGCCCTCAGAGGCATCAACTGTTGTACTGAGACATGACAAACTGAGACTTCCCACTGGCAGCTCATTGTGGCTGGTGTCAGGGCTGCTGTGGGCAGGTGCTGGGGAATGCAGGGTGACTGCTTTCAGGAACCTTTAAGCAACCAGCTCACCTCCAAGAGACACAGGCATGTTTCTTCTCCACTCTTGTGAGCAACTGTCTGGGTCTGCTGATCTACCCCACCTCTCTCCCTTCCTGCTCCTCTGGCTGCTCGGTGAGGAGCGGTGCCTCCTGAGAAGTTCCAGGCATACTAGTCATTTATTGCAAGACTTTTTTCTTTCTCTCTTTGTTCTTATGCTGTAGCATTTAGACAGCAAGAGTAAGGAAGGTTTCCAAGCTGTCTGCTTAAAGCAAGGTGATTGCAGAGCACCTGCTCTGGGCAGGAGGTGACATCTCTGGGGATACTGACAGTGGCTGGTGCTGAGACACAGGGCAGTGGGTGGTTTCCCAAAGGTGGGGGACAGATACACTTGGCAGGGAACATGTGTGGGCTTGTTGGCAGCGGGGAAGGAAGCGTTCACTCATGCTAATAATTCCAGCCCGCAGGAATTTTTTATTTTACTGATTTTTGTTGTTGGTGGTTCTTTCGTGCAGTCATTATTTTTTTTCTATTCCCTCCTTTAATTGTTGAAGCTGTTTTTAATCCCTGACCATAGTAAAGCCACACTGTTAACACAAGCAGCGGGGTAGCTGAAATTGCAGCTGTACTACAAGCTCTGCTTTTAATTTCAGGCTGTTATTAATGAGGCTAGAAACTTTCCCTTCCCCCAGTCGAGTTTCAGCTATGTGTCTTCATCCAAGTCACTTCACTCGGTTTTTCAAAGCATCCCTGACTCCGTCTGGGATACAACAGGTGAAGGCTGAAGACTGTTTTTGGATGTCATGAAGAGGTTTCTGGCTGCTGTCCTTCCTGTTCCTTTGTGCAGGCAGCTCTGTGCAGGTGGAGGGTCGGGAGCAGGCAGCTGCAGGGGCTGGGAGGGGACCTCCAAAGAGAGGGTGGCAATGGGGAGCTGCAGCTTAGAGGTGTTAGTGCTGGGGAGGAGATGGAACTTCACGTGCTTGGCAGAGGTGGGAGGACAGGATGGTTGTGTGGGTTTGGGTTGCTTGTGAGCTTCTGCCCTGCCCTGTGGTCCTGGGGCTGAGCATGAGGGGCTCTGATGGCTGCCGCTGTCCTCCTGTGGGGCAGCTCCCGTCAGTCTCCGTAAAGGGAATGTAGTGTGCTGTGTGTCTTCTCTCCTTTTTGCTCATGCAGCGCCCTGGGTGCCCACCGGAACAGTCTGTTGTTTACAGAAGAAGCAGTAATGGCAAAAAGGTTTTATTTTTTAGGATGTAATATTGTAATTGCATTGGGGATATGGAAATCCCAGTCTGCCGCTGAAATTGCTGCAATAGACTCAAACTTAGAGATTGTCAGGACTCTAGGAAAAATTCCCAGCAATTTACATCTCTAAAGTGCAGTCCCACATTCCTGTTTATAACCTGTGTGTGTTAGAGAGGACCTGTTTCTCTGTGGCTAAGGGCACATCCAGCCCCAGGTGCATGTGCTGAAGGCCAGGTTGTCCTTTATTTTCTGTGCAGGTATGACTTGAGTGCTGCAAACCTGGGAAACAACCCTTTAGGACTGGAGCTGCAGTAGTCTCTAGTTTTTGAGTTATCAACCCCCTTCCCTGCAATGTAATGAAGGAAATTATTGCGCAGTGTACATGTGCTTGCAGCTCTGCAGGAGCACTCGCTGGGCTGATCTTGTTCAGTTTGCTTCTCTTTTTATCCTGCATCTCAAGACTGTGATGTCTGAGCCTGACACTCCATGGCATATGCACTAGTTTTTTTCCTGGATGGATTTATTGGATTTCCAGTAAAGACAAACAAAGTCGGAAGGCTAACGGTGCTGAACACGCAGCACTGTGCTCTCTGGCCCAGCCTGCTGTGCTCAGCTCCTTATACGGCCAAAAAAAGAAAGAGGAAAAGAGGGCGCAGCGTGAATACCAGACATACGATGCATTCCTCCCAGCTGCAAACTCGGAATTTGCTTTTCCCTGGAAAGTGGACCCTCCGTACATCCATTAATTCAGGCTCTGTACTGTTTAGCAGGGAGAGGAAAGCTAGCATTGAGCTGGCTCTGAGCAACACTTAATTGTCTTGTGTAAAGGAATTTCTTCTCTGTAAGGGTTTTTTCTTGCTTTGGTGGGGGACAGAAGAGGGAAAGGGGCTGGGATGAGGAAGGGAAGAGGAGGCCTGATTGGCCTGAAACTCTCTTTCACTTGGCAAATTGCAGGCAGGTAGACTACAATTACATCTATTTTCTTCATCTAAAGATCAATCTGATTCATTGTTAGCCTCCGCCTTTAAATTATATTTTCCCTGAATAGCATCTTCCAGTTAGTGGGAGGTGGAGGGTAGATAAGACAATCGATCCTGTTGCTTCATTCATGATCTGGCTTCAGCCTTTGTTGTTTGAATAACTGTGGGTGTGAATGGCTTGCTTGAGGTGCTCTGATCTGGGCTTTGACTGGAAGTACAAAGCACAGGTCCTCTATCTATTAGATATGGGCCTGAGTTTCCAAAATGGATTTGTTAGCTTGGGCATAGCACCCTCTTCAGAACTCGAATGAGGAAGGTCAGGCCAGTCCATCATCTCTCCTCATGTGCCACTGATTCATGGTGTGCGAAGGCACCTTCTGCAGTGACACGGGAGCTGAACTGCCATGGCAGGTGTTGTGGTTTCCTAGATTGTTTGGAAGCCAAATTGTGAACTGGAAGCCACAGTGGGGTGATCATGGCGCTGCCTGCACATGGGCAACCTGCCTGCTTGCCAGCACCTGGGCCCACGTTAGCAGGGACACCTCCAGCCAGCCCTGTTTGTGCTTATTTCGAAAGGGAGAGCTTTACCAAGACCACTTGTGCTTCTGTGGATGCTTTCTGTGTTTCATGAGCACCAAACAGGTGGGAGAATTGGGCAATTGTCACTCAGCCAAAAGGCTTTTCTAGCAAGGGAAAAAGCAACCTGACAACTTTGAGTCATGTTTTACTGCTTTGGGATCAGAGTGCCTGGAAAGCAGTTCCCTATTGTTTCTTCACAGGCCTTGTGGAGGTGATGATGCTACTTAATTTCACAAGCTCCTTTCATCTAGCTCCTGTACCGTGCTTTCCCATCTTGAGGATGGGCTGTGACAGCACTTGACTAAGGCAATCTGTGTAGCTTTGTGAAGATCCCATCTGTTTCTCTAGTTGACAGCTGGGTTGTTCCATGTAACTTGCCTTCTTGCTTTCCTGTAAAACCAAGCACGTTATTAGGACCCAAAATAGTAGCTCCTCTGGGCCATGTTGTAAGAGGAGAGTGTTTCATGATGACAGGATCCAGCATTGCATGGAGGCAAAGCCCTTTTATACGTGCGAGGAAATAGCAACAATCTGCTTGCAGGTCATGCATGGCTCAGCTCTTTGAACTTCTACATTATCAAGTGTTTGCTGTCTCTGTTCTTAGAGACTGTACTTTGCAACCAGCACTGTAAATTATCCAGTGAGGGTAATAAATGAGTTTGATGGCAGAAGAAAGAGAAATGAATGGCAAATCTATGCTAATGGAAACATCTGTTGAGTATTCTTGTTACTCTTTCCTCATCCATCCCCACATGCATCCGGAGGTTGTTTCAGACCAGGTGGAGTAGAGAGTGGACCTTAGGCTCTGTGAAAAGGTAGCTATGGGTGCTAGGCAAAATGTTTGGGGTAGAACTGCCAGGTCTTGTTTTTTAACACCGTTTCACTTAAGTGCATTATCGAGCATTTTGCTATAAATGAGACGTAATGGTGCTCCTGGTGCATTAGCCAGAACTCCACGAAAAGTTGAACAGTGGGTTGTGAATATTAGATTTGGAGTTAGTTGATGTTTTTACTGTGTGAATTCTTTATGAAGGTATTGATGTGGATGATGGTTGCCAGCTGAGAACAGGAGACTGGCAAGCTGGTAGGATTGGGTACACTCATAGCATCCTGTGGGAAGTGAATGCTTGGGGTGCTGGACATGCAGTCAGGTTCCTGTGCATGTCTGGCTTTCTTCTGAAGATGGGGAGATCCACCTGCCCCAACCATCCAGCTCCAGAGCTGCTGCTGGATGAAATGTTGGAGGGCAGCTGCACTCAGGTGGCCACAGAGCCCTGGCTGCAGGTTGGTCATTATGGCTGCTATCTTGGTAAACCAGTGAGCTTGGTGGGAGAAATGGGTGTCAGGGCTCCACTCCTGTGTCCCCAGTGGGTGTATTGCTTGCAGAAGCCTCTTGTATGTTGCAGATATCTGACCTGTGTGCGTGGTTAAGGACCATCCTGAGTTTTGTGGGTGCTGAAAGGTCACAGCCTCTCTATCTTGCTTCCATTTTTGCTTGGTTTAAATGGGAGTAAATTTCCACTGGTTGCTTTTCTAATGCAATGAAGCACTGGGACTGGTGGAGAAGGAGAAAGAGACAGGTAAATATTTCTGTAAATGTTTGGGTGGTTTTGTTTCCAGGATGTTATCTTCTTGTTGGGAAAAGAAATGTAATTCAATAAACACAAAGCAGGCACCATGTTTACACCCTTTAAGTATAGGGGAATGCTGTTCTTCTGTTCCTTTTATATGTTTTTTTTGTGGTACTGCCTTAAGGTGTCTTACCAGAAGTATGGGCTGTCATTATTAGAGAATCCTGTAAAACAGCTGAATAATTGCACAATGTTCTTTATTGCTGTCAGGTTTATTCATAGTTGTGTTTTTTTTTTTAAGACACATGAGGGACTGTCTCTGCACACATCATTGATTTTGCTAATAAAATCTTACATTTTGATGGTACGTTTCATTGGAAAATCATCAACTGCTCCATAAAATTAAGACTTACACTGTCGTGGGATGGGGATGTTTCCTCTAGCCTTGATGGTAAGATTGATCTAGATGGATTTGTTTGATTTCTTAACAGCTGTTGTGGAGGGTATAGAATCCAATGCCTTATCTCTACTCCAGATTGTCTGATCAGGGTTTTGGAGTTCAGCATCCAGCTCTTACCCCTCATTTTCTCAACAGGCTGCTGTGATGACCTGATGTCTGTCCCCTGTGTCAGTCAGTGATGCAGAAGGATGCTTCATGCTTGGTGCTGAGCTCAGTGTGACTACAGAACATGACTAGCTGTGTGGCTGCAGCCTGGAGTGGAACTGGAGGCTGTACTGCAGTGGGTGCTTGCACACATTCAGCAGAGGCATCCCTTGCCTGATTCTGAGCAACCTGGTCTAGTGGGAGGTGTCCCTGCCCGTGGCAAGGGGGGGTTGGAACTAGATGGTCTTTAAGGTCCCTTCCAGCCCAAACCATTCTATGATTCACTTATTTCATGGGGCATCAACTCTCCCCACCTTGATTTCGTTTTTTTTCCACTTTCAACCCAGGAAAAGCCTAATGTTGCTCCTGGCCGGTGGCTCTGATCTGTGCCAAATCGTGCCTCTGCTTTCTTAAATGTCTCTCACAGTTTCCCATGGCACCTGAGGACTGCAGGGATTAACTCACACATAGGAGGCTCCCAGGGTGCAAGGACTGAGGGATCTGTGCTTTGCAGAGAGGGTCTGAGTGCTCTGGGCTGCTGATGGATGGAGTGCTGGAGGAGAAGGTCCCACAGGAATGGAGGTGATGTCCATGCGTGGTGTGCCTAGACATCTTTTCCTTTCTGCAGGGAGTGGGTATAGTGCTTAAAACCTACTTGAAATTATTCCAGTGCAAGGTATGAGGAGAGGACACCTCTTTGACTGTGGCCACCATGTTGTCCCCAGTGGTCTGTCCATGAGAGGTTCCTACTGGCAGCTGTGACCACAGGTCAGCTGCTCAAATGGAAATGTTGTTTCTATTCAGGCTATTCACGGATCATGGGCAGGTTAAAACTACCTCTGTCCAGTATCAGCTAGGACATGCTTGTAAGCCTTAGGCTGAGCTTTTGCTGTCCCTTTTGGCTGAGATCTGCAGGAGCCTGGATCAGCAGAACATAGTTTTAGATCCCGCTGAAAGCCCAGAGCACATGAAAGGGCCCAGAGCAAGGTGAGTGAGCACTGCTCTGGTTTATTTGGCCATTAAATAGCCAAGGCAGCAGTTGGTGTTGGACTGGCAGTCAGAAAGCCATTGCTGACCCAAACTCCAGTCCTGTATTTCACAGTAATTAGCAAGTTTGAGCATGTTGTTCATTCAGCCAAAAATCCTGGGAGATGACACAAGTCTGTATTTTATTGTATTCATTAATTTAGTGAGCCTGTGTATGTTGTATTTGAGGGAATGTTTTGCGTTCAGGTTCGTAGAGCTGAATCGGATTCTATTTTACAGGAGACAGCCCAGTTGTCCATAGCAACCTGAAATTGATTTCCCCCCCCCCCCCCAGTCTACCAAAAGCTGTTCCCTCTTGAATCATCCCTTTAATTTAATACAGTGAGCAGGATGTCCCTGCATGTGGAAACTTCTTTTTTTAATACTGAGTAACCTAGGCAAAAAAAAATATCTTATTTGAACAACAGCCCTGACTCTGTCTTTGTTGCCACTTGGCATTAGTCCTTTCTGTGCCATTTCCTTGTACTTCATTTCAGGTACTGGAGGCCATTATCTCTGTCAGTTAATCACCACTGCTGCCTCAGGGGGATGTCCCCCTGCACGCTACCCTGGTTTACTCGGCCTCAGCTTTGTGGGTTGGCCCAGTGTGCTCATTATGCTGAAAAGTCTGTTCTTTGTAGTGTGTATAGAATCAGCCCTGTGCTTTCCCTTGACTTGCAGTGGTGCCTACACGTGGCACTGGTGATGCAGTGGCCCTGGCGTTCCTCGAGGAGTGGAGTCGGTGCTCCTTGCAACGGGAATGCGCTGCCCAGCTTTTCACCCTGGCTAGAGGAGAAGGGCTGAGGCCTGTGCTGTTCAGGGCAATGACAATGACACTGTTGTCAGGTGTCCCCTCCACCTGTTGCTAATGAGGATGCTCAGGGCCAGGAGCTGCCAGGGGGCTCTGCTGCAGAGACCCAGCACGGGTGAAGTGCTACCTTCATCTCAGCACTGTCGGTGCGGGCAGCCTGGGGCATATACAGACCTGGAGGTAAATACATGCTCTGTGTTGACCTTCATGAGTAATTTAAACTCAGAAAGCATTACAATACCTGCTGCTTACAATCTTCTCTGACTTGTACCCTTTTGGCTCTGGTTTCCTATACTAGATCTCTACTGTTGTCAAAACCTCTTTTTATGGGTTTTTCCAGTGGAAGTGGCTTCAGTGGAGACTGGTTGGAAGGTGTTTGGGAAGAATGGGAAGAATTGCCATGCTGGTTTGCTCCTATTTAGAAATCTGCGGGTGCCTGAGGACTCCAAGGGAACAATTGCCTTGTCATAGGATTGCCAGGGATGAGGAATTTAGGACATTTGTGGTTTTGCTACCTGGAAGAACACTTGACTCTCTTTGGAAGACCAGCAACTTGTGTGTGGTCAGTGCAGACTGCAACATTTTTCCACATTTCCCCATTTTCACATTTTCCACATTTGCCCCTGGATTTTGCACAGAATGGCAAGACAGCAGAGACTTTCTCCTGTGCTCTTAGTTCTTGCCCTGCTTGTTGTGGAGCCATGGGAGGAGGAGGTGTTGCTGGGGCAAGGTGTGCCGTGGTAGCAGTTGTACCACCAGAACTGTCCCCGTTGGCTGTTCCACACAGAGAGAAGCAAGCTGCTGCTTGCATCTACACTTAGGCCATTAGCACAAATTGCACCAATCTGTGCTGTGAAATCTCTGCCTTTTCCTGGCTTGTTTTATGAAAAGTTAAAAAAAAAAAAAAGGGAAAACGACATGAAATCGATATGGCAGAGGCGTCAGTTGCGTGTTCACCTGCTGTCACTGCGAGAGGAAGCCATGTCACTTGACATGCCTGGTGTATGGCACTTGTTGAGAAGATAGTTATTTCATGTCTCCCTATTTTTTCCGCATCAGTCAAAAAATGGTTTGTTTAATGTGCATCATCTGAACATTTCACTGAATAAGCTACCCAAAAAGGTTAATCTCCAATTCTGTAATGCTTTTACTGTCGCATCCAGCTGCTTCAAAGACAGCAATGTGTGTATCTCTAATGATGACTTCCAGATGCAGAAGTAGCAGAGGCATCTATTTCTTTCAGGTGCCAGAACTGAGACTTACAAGGCCTGTTTTTTCAGAACACTTCATGTTTTGTAGCACTGTACATGGTTATAGTACAAATCTCAATTAAAGGTTGAACAAAGAATCTTAATCTCTTCTGGACGTGGTCTTTCTGTATCTTAGCCAGAAAAGGCAAGGCAATAAATATGTGGGAAAAAATTGATATATGTGACTTTGCTCTTATCGTTCTGAAGGTTTATGGCAGAGGCATAAACAGGATCTAATCTTTCCAAGTGATGCTTAGCTGCCAGACCACAAAGCGTCCTGTTTGGTCTCCTTACCATTGCCTGCCTTGCGTGCTCCCCATCTTCTGAAAACTGAATGAAGGCAAGGAGACCATTGTCCCACCTGGCTGCGACCTCCTTATTGACATGACTTGGCTTTCATACACCACTAGCAAGTAGAGTCTTCAGGTCTCAGTGAGTCTGTGCCCGTGTTGTCATTCCTCCTTTCAGCAGGAGTACTGCCTGCCTGAGAGATGGGTATGATCTGGCTGGTCTAAGCAGAAGTTCCTCGACTGTTGTCTGTAACTTCTGTCAGCAGGATATTTGTAAATTTAAACGCTTCCTCACAGAAGTATCAAAGGAACTAAGGCCACTTTTCAGCATGAACATGAAAGACTTTCGCGCACTGGTGCAGCCAGGATTGCCATGGAGAACAAAGGCTTTTGCTAATCGCTTCTAATGCCTTTCAAGTTTATGCCTCATTTTTTCCCCTTTTTCAGACAGCCTCCCAGAGTAGAGACTTCAGTGACTGACTCACCAAATAATTAACAGGAGGAGGACTCCATCTCTGAAACTTTTGAACACCTCTTTTAATTTTCTTAAACCAGCCAGCACTCTGGCCAGGATCCAATTTGTGTAATTACATTTGACCTAACTTAATCTCTTGGCAGTTTCAATTGCATGTGGTAGTTGTCTTGGCTCCCTGTCCTGGGCTGCCATTCAATGCTGCTCCATGGTTTTCAACAGCTGTTGTAATTCAGCTGTAGAAATGGGTGTATTTTCTTGGTGGAAGCATTCCTCATATCTCTATCCCTTGCTAAACATCCTTATCTCAATAATATTTTGGGAGGTGACGTGTCTGATGCTGCAGATGATCTTGCTGAAGTCCTTGGAGCTACTTTCACTCTTAAAGAAGAGCATGCATTTAGACTCTTAGTAGTTTGTCCATCATATATTTTGAGTTTGTTTTGAGTTTTTCGTCCTCATTAAGAGGCATTTATTTATTAGTCTCCTCAGCTACTGTGTGCTGCTTTAAGGACATTATTGGTGCAGGTATTCCTCTCTAGCATTGAAAACAGTACTTCTGTTATCAAATCTGTGTTAAATAGGAGTTTGTCACCTTCCTGTGCTGACAGCAGTTGGGCTGGCTGGCTGTGAGTGTTGGCATTGGTAAGAGTGCAAGTGATGAAGGAAAGCAAAAGCCCAGGGCAGCTGAGAAGGATTGCAGAGGAAAAAAAAACATCCCAAGTAGAAACTTGGAGATGAACAAAGTGCAGTAGCCAAAGGAACAGTCGGATGGATGATGCATGCGAAAGAGAAGACCCCGAGTTTTTGCATTGGCACATCCTTAGATGTGCAACAGATATCTTGTTTTCACAGCAGATGGCAAATTGAGTGTTTCTTGACTTCAGCCCTCAGAAAAGGTGTATTTGTTACAAACCCACTTGATCCTTTGGGACCAGGAGAAGACCCTGCTGAGAGGAGACAGGAATTTAGATGAGATGAGATGCAAAAGGTGATCTACTACTGAAAGATGCAGTTGTGGCAAATTGTCTGCTACCATTTAACTCTGCTTTTCTGAGAGTCTCCAGAAGTAGGATGGGAAATGTATTATTGCTGCTCTCCCTTTTTACTTATCTCCCATGAAATTTGGGATGTTTTTGATATTCAGAACTCTCCCCTGTGTTTCCAAACACTACTCAGTGTAAATCCTTTCTTTATTCTTTCTACATTGTCACCAAACCCTTGGGTTCATGAGAAAGATTTTGTTTTGCTAGGTAGAATATCCTGAAGATGGAGGTAAGGACTATCTTGAACACAAAAGTTATTCAGCCATTAATAAGGCCTGACTTTTGTCCTCTGCGTGTCTCCCATAATTACACATATTTAAATCTCAGAGTAGACTAGAAGTCTTGTCTCTGTTGGTTTCAGTGACACTGTAAATAAAATCGTCAGTGGTAACATTAAGATTTGTTGTCTGTCACAGTACATAAATGTTTGGAGTTGGAGCCATTTTATTTTGATGTGTGCTGCGTATAACTTATAGGTTGGCAGAACTTTCTGAAAAATCCGTAAACACTTTCCTAGAACTGAGATTTATCAAACCCTTATGGTGGTTGTCAGAGAAAGTGTGGCCAGGTTTGAGTGGTGGCTCACGACGTATCTACAGTCATTGATGTTGCTTTTGAAGATCTGTTTGCATGTTAAATAATGGGGTAGGAAAAATTCCACTTCACAGTTGTTGGGTTTTCCTTTACTACTGGACTGGACTGTCTGCCATACTGAAGACAATTCTTTTCTTTTCCGTGTTTCAGAGTACTTTGTAACTGGGTGTGCCTGAATGCATCAGCCTTTGGATGTGAGCGTCTTCTCTTGAAACAGCCTCGTGATACCCAACTGCCTGCTCTCTTG
Source organism: Corapipo altera (assembly GCF_003945725.1). NCBI lineage: Eukaryota > Metazoa > Chordata > Aves > Passeriformes > Pipridae > Corapipo > Corapipo altera. The sequence goes on along the minus strand of NW_020884895.1, from coordinate 1,601,617 downwards.
GGGTAAGAAGAGAAATGCACATGCAGAGATTAAGAATGTGGTTTGGGCAGAAGCAGAATGGCAAAGAGAAGTCAAGCAGCACTGGTGCCTCAGCTTGTAAATTTTGGAAATAATGAACTTGTCATGGAGAAAGGGGAAAAAACTGTAAATCTGTCCACTGTAAATAAGACAAGTTATCAACTTAAGTTGCAGCAAGAGAAACTCAGCTGAGGCATTAGTGATGATCTCCTGCATTAAAGCTGATAGTTTGAAAGGCAAAACTCGGTGTATCTGTGTAGAATGAGCTGCATGGTTTGATGATCAGTTGATGCAACAGCAATTAACTCTGGCGCTCAGTGCCTTTGTTACCTGAATGGTGATGTTCTTCTGGAGGGAAGTGTAAGCTCAGTGAGAAGAAGAGGTTTAATCCTCTGTTGTTGGCATGCAGCGTAAACTTGTGGTAAAAAAAGGAGGTTGCATCAATTCTGACTCCTTTGTATAAAGTTTCTGGGAGTTTGGTTCTCTTCTGTGGTCCATGTAAGAGATTTACTCTCAGGTGGGCAATCTCATCTGTTTTATTGTGACATGGCAACACAATGCTACAAATACAGATATACTGAGCAAAACACAAATATCATGTGGAACACAGAGAGAGTGGAGCCAGGGCTGATGAAATGGAGGAGAGTTTAATTTTTTTTCTCTTTCTATTCTGTTCTTGTTCTCCACTGTGTTTCTTTGTCATGCCTTGACAGCAAACACAGCAGGCTTTTCCTGAGTTTAAAAATGCTGGCTCACCAGCTGGGTCTTGAAATTATATCCTGAAGATGGCTGCTCCTTTAGTTCCCTTGCTTCTTCCTCCCTTCCTTGGGAGCTGCTGATGACAAACTGAGCCTGGGCTCGGCAGCCTCTGAGCCATCATACCGAGAAGGGTGGGGTTCAGGTGCTTCGTCTTCCTTGATCTGGTGAAGAAGATCAGTGAGATACCTGTCCTATCTCACAGGACATCTGAAATTCAACCTCTTGTTGGACTTTGGTTTCTGTACTATTTATATTTCATTCTTAGTGTCAGCAAATACTGGTCTGCCCTGGAGTTACACTAGTGTCTTATTGTTCACTATCGTCCTCTGCTTAGCAGAGATAAGCTGTTGTGTCCCAGGGGTATGGGAACATGGAAGAAACTTTCAAATAGTTCTAAGAAATGCAGATAGTGTCAGAGAGAAATAAGGGATGCCTTTCTGAAGTCACCTTTTTACATGTTTTTTTTTTCTCTTCCCTGCCCCCCCCTTCTTGAGCTTTTCAATTCCTGCAACTATCTGTTGAAATCTTGAAAGCAAAATGCATTCATGGAAAGATACAATTTACTGTGTGCCCCCCTGATCTTTTGATCTCAGTCAATCAAATAAGTCCAAGACCTTGCAGTTCACCTTGTTTCAAGGACGGTTAATAAGTTGAGTGGTTGTGCCAATGGCAGTGATGGCTTTCCAACCTTGTGCTTCTTTTATTGTTGTTATTATTTTTTATGATTCTGACCTTTCGGACTGGTCAGGGTAAGATTATTTGCAAAGAATACTCCATAAATATGCCTGTCAGGACCAGAGTTAATATTCAAGCATTGCTGCTTAGCAAAAGAAAACAATATGCCAAAGTTCAATTTAGATTTCCCTGCAGGGTTGAAAATAATGACAAGACTCACTTAACATGGCAGGGGTGAGTCCTTCCACCTCTGTGGCAGTGACTGCCTTATGGTCCTGCAGCACTTAGCAGCTCTGTGCCTGGGTAACTTGGTGGCTGCACCTGAAATTTGGCATCTGGTGCTGGGGCTCACTTGGGGTGGAGGATCCTTGGGTGTTTCTCCTGACTCTTGAAGGTGCCAGCTCAGTCAATTAGTAGTTCTCTTTGATTTTGCAACTGAATTTTTTCCCCTCTAATGCTGTGCTCCTTGCTTTTGCTTGCAAATGAGGTTTTGTGGAGCTGCTCTAAGCTCTGTCCTGCAAAGTCATCCCGTTCTCATCCTTGCATTCGATCCTTGCGCTCGGCGCAAGCCAGCGTCTGTTCCAGGAGTGGCTTAGGAGAGCCCTAGTGCATCCTGGTATGTTGTGAGTTGTGTCCTGTGGGTTGCTTGCTGTGATCTCTGAGTGCTTTGAGAATCCCAGATTTCAGTGGGAATCTCATTGCATTTTCCTTGCTGTGACTATTCATGGAAACAGTTCCTAGATGTCTCCCACTTAATGTTTGCCACCAAGGAGGCTTGCAGCATCCAGTGGCAGGAATCTTGCTTTACTGTCAGGAAATATAATGGTGATTGTCAGTGTTTCTGCTGTCCTGTCAGCAAAATTGACTCCTGTGGCTGGGAACAGCATGAGGAGTGAAACTGGGAGCCAGCAGCTGCTATTAAGGCATTAACCTGCAGTGTTTGAAAGCCACACAGTCTGTTGCATAGAAATAGTTTGTCAGAAGCATGTGGCTCTTCTGAGGTTATCTATTCTTCCTTCCATAGACGAGAAAGTGAAGGTATTGAAGATCACTTGCTTTGACCACAGGAAGTTCATGTTAGTGGTGCTCTGGGGCTGGGACTGAAACCCATAGGTTTTGCCAAAAAAAAAAAAAAAAAAAAAGCTATATGCGGTGAAAGGCAGCGAGTTCCCTGAAAAAATGTATGCCATCAGTTGAGAAAGCAGACTGGGACTGGGTGGTGAAATAATGGTGCAAAAAGCAATGCAGCTTGTGGAAGGTCATGCAACCCCTCCATGCCAGACCAAGTCAGCAGCGCTGTAACTTGCAGTGAAGCAGATGGGTCTGGTTACCTGTCAGCATCGGCTGAGAAGTTTAAAAATAAAATAAATAAACTTGTCTTTAGGCCCATCTTAAAATCCAGAAGTTGTTTCTCCAGCACCTGTAAATAACCCTTTTCTGGATTTACCTGCCTTGCTCATAATAGGAGAAGATATGGGGAAAAAGGGGAAACTGAGGATGGCAGAGCAGTGCCTTTGTTTTGTGGTGCCATACCCTCACAAGCCTGGTGGCCATGCCATGAACTGGGGAGAGGTATTCCCATGGACAGCTGCCATCCTTCAGGTGCTGAGGGGAAAAGCCCTTCCACATGCAGGAGTTTTACTTGGCCCAGAAAGCGACACTCTTTTTTTCTTATTCCAAAAGGGACTGGCAATTAGCAGCAGGGCTAATAGCCACCTGGAATTAAATTGTATGGAGGCATGAGAAATAGTAGGATATATTTAGAAATATCTATTGCATATATATATATACCTCTTCAGAAACATGTTGGAGATGCCATATCCATAAATACTAATAAGGCTGTTTGATTCCAATTTTCAGGTAAGATTAACATTTTATTGAGTATTATATCTGTCACATTCAATGCTTTAGTGTACCATCCTCTCAGGCTTATTAGCATAATTGCAGTGCTTAAGCAACAATAAAAAATTCAACAGTAAAATAGCGGTTAGCACAGGCAATTTGTTATCAAAAGCTTTTACTTAAGGACAGCTTTTGAGCATATTTATTATCCAGTTAGGGCTATACATTATTTTTATTTAGAAAAACAAGAGGGAAACATTGTAGGTTGCTTTTTTTTTCTTTTTTAATGTCTAAATCAGAAGGCCTGAAAATTGGTCACAGCCTTTTTCTGTTTCTTAAAATTGCTCAGCAAATTTATTTGGAGTGGGAAGGCAAAATAGCGCAACAAACTCAGGTCTGGAGCAGGACTGTGACGTTAATAACTCAGCAGAACAATTCTGTTAAATTCTGATGCTGACCTAGATTCCCTCGTTGCATCTCAGACCCTGAAGACACTGTCCTCCCCCTCTGTGGCTGATGGCACTGTCATCAGAGCAGCACAAAGCCAGGGGTGGCCCAACCTCTTGCCCCACCAGTGGCTGCAGCCTGGGAGTCAATGCAGCCGTGTGCTGCGGGGATGATGTACCTTCAGACAAGGGAAGGGACTGGATGGGACCTGCAGGAAAATGGACTTTGATTTCAGTGCTGGTTGTCTCTGAGGCTGGAGCAGAGGAGCATGGCCTGGCTGTGTGACAGTGTTGCACACTTCCTCTGTTCCTTTTCTCACTTCGAGGACACTTACGGGAATAATCCTTTTCCAGAAGATACAGAGCACAGATGTAAATGCACGTCTGTTTGTGTGCATGCCCCTGCTGATGCACATACACACAGAAGGTCCCTGTTGCCAGCATGGCAAAATTTCATGTGAGTATTTTAATTTTCAACAAATTTTCTACGTGTATTTAAAATAAAAAGTTGTACCTTGTAAATGAAGAAGTAAATGAATTTTAAACAACACAAGAAATCCTTACACTAAGAGGTCCATCAAGAAAAGCACATGTATATGGTGAGAGGAAGACTTGCTGTGATTGCTTGTGCTTCCTTTGCTGGTGGAGCCTTTTTACAGAACCTCTCTCTGCTTGCTTTTGCTCTTCCAACACCCTTCAGACCCATAAATTCGTCTGGTTTTTTTGCTCCCATTTTGACTGTTGTCTAAGCTTACCATGAGGAGAAGTGAAGGCAGTGCTGCTGCCACAGGGAAGAAGCTTGTGTTCATAGTGAAACAGGATGTGCAAGCAGGTTGTAGGAATTGGGAAGGGAGCACTTGGAAGCAGGTGAAACTAAGCTGGGCACATATTAGAGAAGTGATGTGCTTGTGGGGTCCTCTTCACAAACACCCTCTCCTGTGAATATGTAGAATTTGAAAGGAGCCGGTTGTTTCAGATCCTTTTTTTTGAGGGTGGGATAAAAACCCAATGTTATTATTCAGAGATAAATTGTGTGTTTCAGATTCTAGTGTAGTTGAGTGTCTTGCATTGGTACACAGCTCACTCTCATGAAACTGCCTAGCACTGCATGCTCTTTAGACTTTCTGTCGACAGAGAGCTTGGTGATGCTCCTGGGAATATGAATACACAGCAACTGACTAAAACAAACTTCCTGGGAACTTTGCTCTCGGTGGAAATTTAACTGTGATTTGAACTACCATTGAAATATCTGCTCTCTGCCTCCGTGATCACCTCTAGGAATGGGGACTTGTTGCTGCTCTCTCAGGAACAAACAGGTTCCCGCACAGACCTGCAGCTCCCCATTGTTGCTCCTTCTGGCTTTGCTTGTCTGAGTTTGGTGGTGCCCAAGGCATCAGCTACTTGAGTGTCTCCTGCTTGCATCTGGCCTTGTAGCTAGGAGAGTGTTTTCTGCTACAACCAGGGAAGCACTGTTCTAGGTCCTGTGCACAGGCACAGGGTTCCACATCCATAACAGGAGCTGGGGGACCATGGAAGGTGTTTTCTTGGGGTGTGGATGTGGTCAAGGACATTTCTGTCTGGCTCCCACCTGAGATCTATAGTCCTCCAACAGTTTAGGGAGAAAGGACCTTTGTAGCTCCTGGCTAAAAACAGAGTTAGCTTCAGGGTTGGATGAGGCTGCTCAGAGCTTGTTGAGACAGTGGTGGCCTGATGTAATCTTGAGGGATGATGATAGTATGTGCCTTGGTCAACAAAAACAGACCTTATGGAGGGCTTTGTAGGCTGTAGTCTGGTGTAAGGGTAGTGCAGTGATGACATTTCTGGGAGAGGGTCTGTGTGAAGGGTTGAAAGACACAGTTTAGGTAATACAGTGACACAGTGATTCCTGCATCAAATTCCCCATGTGAGGTGGGAAACACCATGCCCAGCTCTGCAGAACTGGTGCTACTGGAGTCTGGCTGTCACCATAGCCACTGGGCACACCTCATGCTCTCCTTCACAATGGATGGGGAGGGATGCTGGGAGGAGAGAGTTTGTCTGGAGATAAGTCTGCATGTGAACACATCTTCCTTCAGGAGGAAAGTGCCTGCATGCTTCTTGCAGGGAAAAAAAAATGGCCGAAAGAATTTAGCAGTGATAAATGTCATAAAAAATACTTATGCTGGAATTTGTAAAGCCTGGAACATCTGTTCTCAACAGTGCTTTGATCATGTTGTGAGGCTTTTAAAATGATACTTCCATGAATTAAGTGAGATCCTTATGGCTGCAGGATTCCTTTCAGTGCCCTTTTTTTCATGGAGCAAAAAGGCAAATTTCACAGGGAACATTACATGACTTGAAACACATATTTTAATGGTTAGTATCAACCAAACAATGTTTTATTAGGTGCTAGAAAAATGTTCCAGTTCCATACCCCAGGAAGCAAAGCACTCCCATTTACTTTTAAGCTTATGGGAGCTGTACTTTGAAAAAAATGAATTCAAGAATTCAATGCTTGTATGTTACTGTATTCAAAACCAAAACAAACATGGTGAAGTGAGCTTAAACCTTTTTAAGTTGTTGTCAGAAAAGGGCCTTTTTGGGTTTTGTTTCCAGGCAGAGGTACAGATGAACCAGGATCTGTGTGTTTTCTGAGGGACCCACAGCAAAGGATGGTGAGACACTGATGATTTACTTCTCTCGGTGCACCGCCTTGGACTGAGTAGCTTTCATCCACTTTTCTCCAAGGACTCGTGCTTTCCCCTTTCCTTGTTATTTTAGCAGGCTTTTGCCTCTTGCCCTTCCAGCAGCTGAGTGTTTGTGGCTGAAATGTTTTGATGCTGAATGTCTTTGCTGTTTTGGGTTCTTTGCAGTGTCACGCCTGGCAGCAGGATTTCTGCTCCTCTGCCTTCCTGCTACATGTAGGGAAAAGACTATCTCCTGGGCTGTTTGCAGAAACAGCCTGTAGGATGTGAGGGGTGGCAGGAAGGAGGGAGAAACTGAAGAGGAGATGTGGAACAAAGGGGGGTCTCCTCCTGTGCTATGTTTGTATGTTCAGACTTGAGAAATCCTTTTCTGCTGCTGCAGCCAGCAAGTCTGGTAGCTCCAAGCAGGATGGTGGGGTAAGGCTCCTTGCTCCAGTCTCTTCTTCCCTCCCTGGGATGGATGAATGGACTTGTGGGTGACCCTCGGGCTCTACCCAGCAAGCAGGAGCCTGGGGCAATCGATTGGTTCTTCATTTAGAGACTCTTCAGGCTAAGAAAGGAGGAAAAGTTATGATCATAAATAACAGAGGAGGAATATAGAGGGGCTTCCTAGTAAGGTTCTGGATGTCAGGGGTTAATTTATGAAAACTAAATTGTTTAATTCCTGCAGCACCCAACAGGTGAGCAGGCGGCTTATTGCTGTGACATATCCATTTATAGCAGTTTTCCATCACTAACACCTGCGACTCAGTTCTGTTACATGCTTATGCTGTCTGTTAATTATTTACCAATGATTTACAAGTACAGAGTACAAATAAAATGCTTTTATGCAGAAGACTGCATTGCACGCCCAAGATTCCTGGGAATTAGGGCACTCTGCTATCGTGTACAATCCCATCAACATCCCTGGGCTTTTGATGGAGGACTCCTTGTATGTGCCTGAGCAGGAGACAGCCCTTTGCCCACCAGAGCTGGCACACAGAGGGGTTGTGGTGTTAGTGAAGGACTTACTACACACAGCGCTCTGGTGTATGAGTGGATCCCCGTCCTTTGCTTCCCAGCAGATTGATTTTTGCCATTTTAAATTACTTTCTTCCTCCTCTACAAAGGCTCATTCTTCTTCATAAATGATGGCAGCAGTGAACTGTTTAAAAAAAAAAAAAAACACAGCATGATGTGCTTTTTTTAAAAGAATAAAATAGTATAAAAGTCAAGTAGCAGATCAAGTTCTGACTCAGCTCGTAACTTATGATCCTATGTTATTTCTGTAACATTTTTAGCTTATGACCAAATTTTTCTAATATTAGGACACTGCCATAGAAAGTGTGTCAGTCCCAGGCTGCCAGAACCTGTCACTGTACAGAATATATACACTTTTGAGCAAGTGTGCAGGAGCAGGCCAGTAAGTTCTTTGTTGTGGTTTTAAATTGCTGAAGTTCCTTTTTTTTTTTTTTTCTTTTTTTTCTGTCTGTTTGGTTTTGGTTGTTTTTGTTGATTTACTTAGCAAACAGTGCTGTGCAGAACAACATAGCTGCTTTTTGTTTCTCACACAGTCAGGCACTGGGCTCCCGTCCCCAACTGTGCCTCTTGCAGCTGGAGTTGCTTTACTGGTAGATTTTCAGCCAGTGTACAGTGCTGTAAGTCGGTTCAAACTGTACCAACTGTCTGGATTTTATGGAAGTTGAGAATCTGGTCATACAGCTCGTGGTTTGAGTAAGGAAGGAGTTCTGGAGATGGTTCTCCTCTTCTAGGCAGCAAGAAAGTACATGCAAAGTTTATCTAAGCTCAGGGAAAGCGTGTGTGAACAAATAAGTGTCTGTGTTGCAGAGAATGCTATTACTGAGGAAATCCCAAAGTTTACGAGTAGGATTTTTTTGTAGGTTCAAATCTGCTGTGGTTTCAGAGTACCTAAGGACACTTAAAATAGTGAAACTCCAGTCCAGCCCAAACATGCATGACACACACAGCAGCAAAACCATCCTTGTGTTTAATACTACTGATCAGCTCACTAATACAACATCTGCTCTGGGATTTTGTGTTTAATTTTTGTCTGGATACTAAAGAGGAATGCAGGGTTAATGATCTGTGTCCTGTTTCTCTTCACAATGCTTTATTTGCACTTTGTGGCTGCTTTTCATGGTTCTTTGCAGCAGCCCTAAAATGTTAACTGACCTGAAGAAATCAACAACGGACGCTTAAAAAATCCGAAAGAAAAGCTAGAAAGGATGTTGCTTTCTAGCTTTTCATGTGAACACCTTGTACTTAGACCCACTTTGATTAAGTAACCAGCAAAGCCTATTCATATGTACTCCAATTAAAATTTAATGAAGCAAGAGGATGTATTTGTGTATGCTGACTAATGCAGGAGGAATAGATTCCTGTAACTGCTCTGCAAGCCCTTTCCTTTGCCATCACGGCTCAATTTACTAGAAAGCTCCTCAGCAGCTGTGGGCCTCCTCTGGCATGAACAACCCTCACAAGTCTGGGGTCTTGTGCTTACAGCAAGAGGTGATGATGGCCCAAATGTGGAATAATGTGGCTCTTCTGTAAAGCAGAGCCTTATCAATGAAGCCCAGTTTGGCTGATTGCCAGAGGTGAGCCAAGGCTTCTGCCCTAATGTGCTCCATTGGATAAGAGGGAGTCACTGGATGTGTGTGCTCTATCTGCCCTGATGCCAAAACTATCACTGAGCAGCAGTTGGATGAGTGGAGCAACACGTAGCAAGAAGGGAAGCCCCATGGGCCCTGATTTGTAAGTAGGAAACGGGTGCTCAAGCGGGGTCTGTATGACTGCTAAGGTGGTACCAGGAAACAGATGGGCTTTTAGTGCCTCAGCCTTTGCTGTGGGTTTATTGGGTAGTTGCTTTGGTACTTGTGTTACCAAAGGGATCCGGCCCTGCTTTGCAGGGCATTTTGCTTCTAAAATGTCACAGGGAGTGCACAGACATCTGCATGGACAATGAAACAACTGGACAGGAGTGGTACTGAGACTTGCTTACATTCACACTGTCTCCATCTCTTCTGGCGTGCTTCCACCTCTGGGGCAGCTGCAGAGCTCCTGCACTATTTTGCACCCAGGATGTGGACTGTAGAAATGATATTAAAGGAGCTCATCTACTCATTGCATAGTGCCCTGTGACTTCAGATTTGTTCAGGGACTGATAGCCCACCTCTAGAGTGGAATCTGGCAGTGGGGTGATGCTGCACAGCTACGTTAAATGCCATTTTTGGATAAGCAATGAAAGATCCTGCTGTATTCACTCATATAATGGGTTGGGCGGTGAAACGGAAATGCTATGGTGGAATTTGCCTTTGCTGCTGACCCTTGCATGACATGTGAAAGCTCCTCATCACCAGACCTTTGTTCTGCCTTATCCAGAATACAAAGCAGTGTTTCATCGGCATGGCTGACTGTTCCCTTCTGTCTTGACTCAGTGGCAGAACGGCAGCAAGCTTTCCCAACATACACTGAGTTTTCCAGTTATCATCCACTTCAATCCCAGTTCTGTCCTGCCAAGGCTCTCACTTGTACTGTTGCAGTGAAGTGCTGAAGAAGCCTTCAAAGGGAGATGCAACTCTGGAGCTGAGATCTTGGCCTTCATTTTTGGCCTGGAAAGCTGCTCTTGGAACAGTAAGCATGAGATTTCTCTTGAAACCTTCTTTGTGTGCCTTTCTGAAGAAATAGCTGGAAGGAGAAGACCTGTCAGTTGAGCTCTAAAAGAGAAACCTATTGGCTCTGAATACACTGGGGACATTATTTAAGGTCAGTTGATCTGTGAGAAGGCACAACTTATCTAATGCAGCCTAAGGTTAGTTATGCAACAGACAGGCTGTTCTTTGTTGTGAAGAACAACTTCAGTGTGTGCCTGTGAAAATCAAAGGTCTTGCTGAAGGCGTGTTGTGTTCTGGCTGGAAGCTATTGGGTGTCCTCCTCTAGTGATTTTCCTTCTGTAGTAGATTAGCATCGTGGAAAGGTTTCCAGAGGAAAAGGCATTCAGCTGTTGCAGGCTGCAGGGGTGGAGCTACCAGTAGATGTGTGCTTTGGTGGGTGCTAGTGCAGGACCATGTGCATGTGGTGTTTCAGACCAGCTTTTATCTCTGTTCCCCACTGTGCATCTCTCTGTGTCAGAGACCAGGTCACTGAATTGTCTAAATGCCTACATAGGCGGTATTTTTGAGGTAAACACTGAAAGGGGTGTTTTCTGACTTCTAAAGAGAGAGATGTAACAATTTGCTATTTATATTGGTTTGAAATATGACATTCGCAGTGTACTGGCTGCATGGGCACTGACATCTCCTTTCTTGGAGAACCTTTCTTTCCCCATCATCTCTTATTAAACATGCTACCCAGCCAAAGTGCTGTTATCTCTCCAGAGAGACTCAGCAAATAGAAGAAAGGGTATTTTTTTCTTTAAAATTAGGCTTGGTCTCCTATGCCTTGTGGGGTGGATAAGAGTGAGCAGTTCTGGGTAGGCATTTTTGGATTTGAGTCTCTGTGCACAGTGAAAAATGCTTTATTGCTTGTGCAAAGCTAAGCATAATATTCAGCAAGCTTGCCTGATATGCTCCTGGACGGTCTTCTTTCTGTGCTTTTTATTGGTGTGGTGTGTGCTGGGAGGTTTAATATTTGCAGGATGAAGATATTTTAACTAGCTTTGCACAAATACTGGTCTTGTGTGGTTTCTTAGCAGTGCCTTCCTGGGCAGAACTACATGGTAGCGAAAGTAATCAAATACCTTGAGATTTTTTTTTTTTTGAGGACTTTATGTAAGAGATGGAAAAATTAAACCTTAAAAGGAAATAACTAAGGTGTATAGTCACAAAATGTTGTTTTTCCTAGAAGTTCAACTTAATATGTAGACAGCTTGGTAAAGCCCAAATTGTCTGTGACAGAAGGGTGATGACTGTGACATGGTGTGACTGGGGGGAGCAAACTGGTATTGCTGCAGTGATCCCTGGTCCGGGTGATGCAGATGTTCCAAGCTCAGGGGGAGTGTTCCCGTCTCCCTTAATGCAGCTTGGGACCAAAAGGGTTTTTCTTAGTTGCCTCTTGCTCTGGAAGCTTTTGGCTGTGCAGCTGCTTTTGGCATTTGGCTTTTGGCATTCCTGTAATCTCCCTCTGAAGTCTGCTCAGGTGTTGCAGTTAATAAGAAATTTCCTCTGCTTTACAAAGATCAGACTCTACTTTCCCCCTTCTCAGCATCCAAAATGATTAGCAGTTTCTGTGGATTCAAGCCTATGGATTTTATGAGGACCCCTGACAGCCAGGGGTGATTGTGCTCTTCCCGAGTGTTTTCTAAGTAGGAGGAAATCAATGCATCAAGGGGGACTGTGCCTGACATCTATTAATTACACAGTCCCCTTATGTCTAATGTACCAGAAGAGGGTCTAAAAGGCAACCCCCTTTGCCCTGGCTAATTGATACAGAAACAAATTGATACAAATGAATGTAAACTGGTTCCTAAACAAAAAGGAGAACATTAGTTTGGTAGTTGGAATTGGAAGGAGCAGTTGCAAACTGAAATAAAACATACAGTAGTGTGAGATAGTTGGTTGCAGCAGCCCCCTAAATGATCCCAGCAGCCCTGCAGTGCCCCATGCTAAATGCTTGGGAATAAAACATGTTCTGCTGTTAATGCTGCATCAAATGAAGGCATTGTGGTACGTGCCTGGGGCAATGGGCTGGTGGATAATTACTGTGCCCTTCCAGTACATAGATGAGCTGATTTTGAAGCTTTACCATCCTGACTTCTGCAGCACAAATTCAGCTAAATATGACATCAGTGTTAAGAGCTGTGGCACTTGTGGTTACAGCTTTGGGATTCCTTATATTTACTTTCTAGGGAACTAAAATTCAAAGCAGCTTTTATGGCTGTCATGACAATACTGTCAGTTTCGAAAGAGGTGGGTAAATGTGCATTGACCTTTAACTAATATGGCCATATCCTATTTTCCTTGTGTTTCCAATTAGGAGAACTATGTTACGAATTTTTGAAAGAAATCTTTAAAAGACAAAAGTTACTTAACTGCAAGACTTCTGCTTTTTCCCAAAATAAAAGTAGTGAATTTTTTTCCTAGTGCAGAAGGTTTCATATAACTATTATTATAAGCTGGAAATCAAGATTTAATAATAGCACCATACCATCTGCCACCAGTGGTGGAAGAACAAGACCGAACCCTTGACTGCTGTAAGCATTTTTAATTTGCAGCTTGGAGTGAGGCCACAGGGCTTCACATCCTTCTGTGGAGGAGAGGATGGGATTCTCAGTTGCTGCTGTTAATCCCGAGCTGTTGGGTTTTTAGTGCTGTAAATAACAGGTGCAGCATCTTTTTCTTGCTGGGTGTGGTGAGTTGTTCCTTCAGAGTAAAATGAAGGAGAGTGTTGACTGTGCCAGGCTCTCTGAAGCCATCTGCAAACTCCTGGTTGTCAATGACGAGAGCTGGACCAGCTCTTTGGGAGGACCATAGCTAGTCTTTTCATGTGTTTTGATGGTGGTGGGAGGCAATGGGCCCATGCTGCTTTTTAAAGGGCACATCTCTCTTCCTTATTTTCCTGGATGTACATTGCAATATAATTTTATACCTTTATTCCTAAGACTTAGACTCCTTTTCAGGAGCTGTGGTGGATCTTTTGCTACCTTAGGAAAAGCAGAACATATTTTTCCACTTTTTAAAATGTACTTTGCTAAATAGGTATTTTTGTCAAATTGCAGTTTCCTCCAAAACATTTTTCTTTATATAGAAAATGGTATTCCACCTCTCCTAGACCTTTGCTAACAGCTGTTCTGCTAGCTAAATGTCACTGAATTAAAAAGAAACAAAAATAAGAATATGATGGTTTCGTATAAAGATTTTAGTTGACTATTTCGGTCCCAGGTGGAAGTAAATCTCCTCTCTTCTGAATGTTGAGATATTCTGGGGATTACTACCCTGCTGTTTTACCCTGTAGAACAATATAATAGTGCAGCATTTCTGGAAAACTGTTAGAGATGTATAACATGTACATGGCTTTTGCCAGCGCAGGGAAGCACTGGGGCAGCTATGTAGGACACCTGGTAACTGAATGTGCTGCTGGTTTTGGTAACTCAGCCTTTAGATCTGACCTATAACAAAGTTGATGCAATGGGATAGTTTCAGGTCGAGGTACGTAGGAAAAGGGGACCTGTGCCAGCCTTTTGAAGGTTGCTTTGATTTGTTGCTGGGCACAGTGAGGACTCCTGGGGTATTATCTGAGGATTAAGTGCAACATTAAACATTGGAGCTGGCTTGTCAAAGAAAGGGCAGTTTATCAAAATATAATTTATAACCAGCAGTTTACTACTGGCTACAGTAATTAATATGGAACATGATGGGGCCCATCATTAATGTGCTTTGTTGTCTCAGCTTGCATTACTGCTGCTGGCAAGGCCAGCTTTCGAGGCTAATGAGGGGCAGGGAGGAAAGAAATCTGTGCTGCTGTTAACTGATGGTAATATTTCTCCAGGTTGCACACTGTATTGTGCATTGCATCTGATCACAAATCTCAGCCAGACATACCTGTCCAACAAAAGCTGCTTTTCCAAATTCTTGCTTAGAGAGGCAAGAATTATTGTTTGTGCCAAGGTTACTCAGAGCTGGTGACAAACTCTGTTAGCATTGGGCTGGGGGAGAGGGTGCACAAGCTGGTCTGGAGGATGAGGAGAAAACTTCTCAGTGGTCCAAATCCTAGTCAGGCTATGGGTGAGGGAAGGCAGTTAGCATCCAGTGGTGGTGATCAGTGAACTGGTCTCTGGGTGGTGGAAAATGGAGGAGGTTTTCCCAACATTTTAAAATGGCCAAGTGCCCAGATGAGGACAATGACTGGTGCTGTGTTGCTGATGGGAATCTGTTGTCGAGGAGCTTGTGGTTGGTTCGAGATGGGTCCCGCTTCCTGATAGCCCATCTCAAGGTGCCTGAGAGCCATGTGACTTCAGCAGAACTTGTATTATCATGCTAGTTTCCAGAGAGATGTTTGGAGACGTTTCCAGCATTGACTTTAGCTGCAGCAGCGGCTTGATCTCCTTTCTGGCATTTTGGGGCAGCTGATGGCTCTCCTAAGGTGTGTAAAGAGTTCATGTTAAAATAAAAAAAGGTCTGTTTGCTCTAATGAGTCTGAGTTTGCCTATATTCCAAAGAAAGATCCCACAATGTTATCCAAGTTGGAGAAATACTTGAGACTGGAGGGGCTTGGATGCAGGAGTCAGTCAGGTTTCCTACATGAAGATAGCAGTGGGAAAACCAAATGCCTTTGAAATTTGGCACGCTTGTGGTTTAACATCCCCCTCAAATTTAAACATTTGATCAAACAGTACTTTCTGACCTGGAGCTGCCCATGATGACAATGCCTAACTGGGGCACCTTTATAGTAGAGTGTGTTGTATGTTACTTTTATTGAGCATTGCCCAAATGGTTGAGAAGGATGTTTTAGAGTCTTGTGTTAGTCCAGATTTAGCTACTGACATTTTCCAAGAGCATCAGGGCTCTTGGGCTCTTGGCTCATCTGCAGGGAATCCAGAGGAACAAAATTAGAAAATTTCAGCAGTTCTACTCGAGCTAGAACCAGTTAAGCAGTAGTCTCATGGTTCTCTCTCTTCATCTCTTCCAAACATGTGCTTTTTGGCATCTTTGGTGATAAAATCAGATACATTCATTTCGTGTTAAGATGACATGATAAATGGTACATTTGCCAGTTTCATTTCCATTGCTTTGTTATAATGGGTTTTGCTGTGTGCTCTTAGTCATCCCTGTTGCTGGCTGTAAAGGGTGGAGGGATGTGCCTTGTGGGGGATTATATACACCCATCATGTCCTTTTTTTAGATCTCAGTGCTTGACCTCCTTACTTATCCCATAAAGGAGCCTTTTGAACATTGACTAATCCCACCAGGATTTATGCAGACTGGCTGAAAGCCAAGTCCTCTCTGGGTGGGTGCAAGATACATCAAGGAGTTTGAACATTTGTGTCCCGGCTTGCCTGAATTAATCTTAGTCAAAGTAACTGAATGACTTGGTAATGCAGTGTTATGCCATCATCATTAAATTAATGCCAGGTAGGGCATGACAATTTTCATGACCATTAAGAATATTTGTGTGCAAGTGATGAGTCTGGTCCAGAGACATGCAGAACGGGGTATCACTGAGAAGTGCAGAGTCCTTAGTGTATGCACTTAATAGGCTCAGACTACAGAGCTGACTAGATGACTCACAACAGGGTTGAAAACCTTGCTTCTTCAGAACTCTTTAGTATTCCAGTTGGTTTTAGATTTTTATTGTTGAATTGATGTTTGTGTTGTAGCAGCCGGTGAACTTTCTCTTTGGGACCTTCAGTATATTTGATAAAGGTACATTTCTCTGAGAACCACAGGGACAGCACAGCCAAGGATTCTGGAGGAGAGTACATGACCAGAAAGAGCTATCTGGAAAATGAACATTTCGAGCTAAAATATCAGTGCTTTTGTCTATTGTGGAGAGGGTTAAAAAGCTATAAATGGCATGGTTTGGTTTGCTGCAGGAGCCAGCAGATTACCCATCCCCAGTAATTGCAGTGTCCTTCTCATTTGGACGGTTCTTAAGGAATTTTTGCTAGGATTAGATTCATGCTCTGCAGAGGCAGGGGGGGAAAATTCTAAGTATTTTGAATAGTTTTGAAAATAGTAATAATCTAATCACAATAAATAGCACAACAGTGATGTACACACAGTGGTTCAAATATTGCTCAGTAATCTTTACCTAATGCATGTGATGCCTTGGGCCTGTTGTCATGAATTTCTAGTTGCTTTTTGAAACAAAAAAATGGTCCTTTTCCCCAAAGAAAAACTTGTATTTACTGCTTCATGTGTCTGTATACATAGATATATGCATAGGTAGACTTGGTAACACTAATGCTGTCTTCTGTGATTTCATGCTGTATTAGTGAGGAGTATGTTGTTACCAAGCTTTCCAGTATTTGTAAAAGGTCTACATGGGTAATAAAATCTTGTTGGGAGAATTGATCTAATTTTGAGATTGAGAGGTGTGAGAATAAAGGATGCTTTACTGTAAATTGTAGGTAGGTAACAACAGAAACTTGAATATTAGAAGAAACTGGGTATCGCACAAACCACACACTTTCACATCACTAAAACAAGAGCTGTGCTCACACAGAAACATGAACCTCTTTGCAAACCACAGAAAGTAAAAGGAGCACTCCTGTTTCATTATTGATCTAATTGCTCTTTTCTTGATATGAGAATAGATATGAAATGCTCTTGAATATTCCAGTATGCACAGAAACAGACTATTGCTTTTGGAAACTTTTAAAGGCACAGCACATACTGATAAATAGCAAGGCCATTTATTTCTGAGAGTTAGTTACTTATCTAATGTCACCTAATTGTTCTTCTGGAACTGAATATATTATAGCTTTGATGAGAACTTTCCATTTACGAGTGATATTAAATGAAGAGAGCCTAGACCATCTTTTCATATGACTAAATCAGTTTTGGAAGATCAGTTGGTGCAATCTTTTAAGTAAGTCCTGTTTTAAGTAAAAGGTCTTCTGAAGATTGGGTATTTTGGAGTACCTCAGTGTTGGATTCCTCTAAAGCTCCCTTCTAACTCAAATTGCTCTGCAGTTCTTTGCGGTCTTTGCCTTTATCTATAATCTCTTTCCTTTGGTTTACAATCCCATTTAAGTCCAAGTTTCCTGAGTAACCTGAAAGTTTGGGCCTGTGGGACTTGTGCAAAATGTGTGTGGTTAAAACCTTGCCGTGTTTGCGTGTGAGAGCAAACATGCATACGAATGAGGTTCCTGGATCGATCCAGCGAAGTCTGGACGCGTTTCAAAGCTGAGAGACTGACGAGGTGTGTGCTTTTCTGGGGGGGGGAACTGTGAAGGTGAGTATCAGTCTGTGCTCACCTCCGTGTTTTACAACACTCTTCCATTTATGATCTCCACCAGCTCTGCTGCTCCGCCTGCTCCTGCCAGCAGTCTCACCCTCCTACTCTTCTGCCAGGCTCTGCCAGGCTGAGCAGATTCTGGAATCTGCTGGCTGCAGGCAGTGCAGCTCCCTGCCAGAGCCCTTCCCGAGGCTGTGGGCAGACCTGAGGGAAGGGGATCCTTGGTTCTCCTTGGGTTTTGGCAGTGGCTTGCTCCAGTGGCATTAGACACCTCTTTCCCTTGGTTTCAGCAACTTCTCTCTTGCTTGGTTTCCATAACTTAAAGAGCGCTTCTCTCACCAAATTTGGGTCTCTCATAGAATCATAGACGTGTTGGTTTGGAAGGGACCTTAAAAGATCATCTTGTTCCAAATCTACTCTGCTGTGGGCAGGGACACCTTCCACTAGACCAGATGGCCTTGAACTCTTAACTAGAACTGCACAGTGGCTATTTTTTCGTAGTGAGTTATCCTAAATACCCAACTGTGAGAAAGAAGCCAGATGCAACCTTTAATAAAAGGCTTTTGAAGCAGTTTAGTTCATTTTGAGAACTAATTTTCACTTCCTAAAGTCTCTAGCACTTCAAAATGGTCTAGAGATTTGGAGAAAAGGTCACTTCCAGCAGTAACTAATAATAAAAGGTGGAGAGGAAGAGTGACTTGTCTTGATAGCTTGTTCTTAAGACATCTCAGTGAATTGTTTGATGAATCAGTGACGAATTTTTAGATGAACTCCCTGGCAATTCACTTTACCTGTATTTCATGTTCAACTCATTGTAATTTTCCTTTCTTGTTTATTGGCTTGTTGATTTTTTTTTTTTCCCCTTCCCCCAGGAAAACCAAATTAATTAGGTCTCTTTAAACTAAGATGAGGATGAGTCTCCAACTAGCAAGAACGTGACTCTGTGGTTGGAGAGATGTCACTTCTACAGAATAAAATGGCTTTGTAGTAGTTGTCCAAATTGGTGTTCAAATCCATGTTTATTCTAAGGGCATTTTCCCTTAAATTGTCATGCAGTCCCAAGGCACTGAAGATAAGCTTGCACAAACCTATCCAAAAGTCAACCTCTCAGAAATGTTAGGAACTTGCTGGCTTTGGATCTCTGTTCTTGAGCCAGTAGGAGAGGAAGTTGGCTTTTGGTTTAGGCAGATCAGGCCAAACCCAGATTTGTTTGCATTTGTGCACCAAGTTTTGTTTTGTTTTGTTTCTGGAATAGCAGCTGTATATATAATGTTATGTGGGAAAAGATTAAGTAAACTCCTTTCAGGAAAACTTTAACAGACATTTGGCAAAAAAATAAGAAAAAGATGATGATTTTGTTCATTGTTTCCTCAGAGCTTGGAAAACCATTCTTTTGAGTCAAGGTGAATTGTTGATGTGTTTGTTGGACTAAAGAGCTGTTTCCAAGATGCAGATAAATAGTCTGCAAGCACCCAGATGCTGCCAGGAAGAGAAGCAAACATTTAGCTCTGAAAATGTGCTCAGGGCCTCTACCCTGAAGGATTTATGTATTTATATGTTGATGTTTCAGTAGCACAAGAAAAGCCTGATTTTTGGAACAAGTCACAGTTGACCAACTCTGTAACAACAGGTCATGACTATCTCCAGTGAGATGGACCACAGTCACAGCAGGTGGATGTGAAGAGTAAAGGTGGAAAAAGAGTGAGGGCGAAAATGGTGTTTTTGTCAATGTTTAGGTAAAGCTGGAGATGCACAAGACTGACATTCAATAGCAGTGATAAATGGTAGAGCTGTGCTTTCTTCCGGACTGTTCCCGATAGTGGCTGAGTATCGCTGTGCCTGCTGGATGGGAGCTGGGGAGAGGAGAAATGATTTGCCCTGAACTCTATCTGGAGATAGCACCTGAACCAGGGGCAGGAAATCGTGATCCTTCAGCCCTGTTGAGGATAAGAAATTAATTTGTAATCCCCAGGCAGGTTCAGAAATTTTAATCCTCTACCTTGCTGCTGTTTTCTGTAACCTTTTGAACCAGAAGCTGGACAGTACCAGTGTACGTGAGTTGGATTTCCATCTTTTTTACAGCTGGTCACTTTTTTAAGTACAACATCACATGCTTGTGGTGTTCTGGTGCTCAGCCCACATAGTGGCATTTTTAATCATATGAATCAAACCTAACTTCCACTTTCTAGGAGAGTGGTCCAGTTCTCACTGAAGGATCATGTTGTCCTGAACTCTCGCACATTTCTTCCCTCCATCATGAACTACAGTGTGGTGCTGAGCTGAGTACCCACCCAGACATAGCCACGTTTCAGTGGCAGATGAAATTATTCCTGCCTCTATCAGTTTGTAAAGCACTTCAGGATTGTCTCAAATGGAAAGTGTTGTTGTTTGTCTGAGCCAGTATTTTCTCCATGTTTTACTTCCATTGCTCCTGTTAGATATGTCGGGTTTTATTATATCTTCAGATAAGGCTGATGTGAAATGGGCTTCTGTTTTGTTTTCTCACCAGAGGAGTGATTCATATTCAAATTGAAGTGTTGTATTGCTCTAAGCCAACCTTCTCCCCATGTGCTAATGGGAGGAGAGGGAGACACAGACGTGGACCAAGCAGGATTATTTTTCTCCTACTGCATTTAGAAACTTTCCAAATGGCTTTTTAGGAAGGCACGTGGACTTGACTGCCTGGCATGGGAGAATCCTGGTCTTGCATGTTTTAAGAATATGAGATGAGGCTGAATTTCGTCAGCTATCTGTTTAGGCTGCAGACCCATATGTTACCAGCACTGTTCTCCAAAAGGAAGAAGACAATTTACGATCCACTTTAAGTTGAGGGTGTTTTTTTTTTTTTTTTTTGCGTGGTCCTGTATTTTCTCTTTATTCATACCACTAACTTTAAGAAAGTTGCTTGCACTAGTTTTGGGGCACTGACTCCACAGGCACCTTTTGCAGCACAGCCAAGGCCACCAGCTCATGGTTTCTGCTGGGACCATGACAGGACCCACAAGGATAACATAAGAGTTGTGTTGCTCTGTCACCTGCATGTCTAAGTGAATGTCTTTGTAGATCTTGTGGAGCCTGGTGGCTGTCCCATAAACATTTAGACTGAGATAATAGTGTATTTAATGGAAGCCAATAAAATTTGGGTGAATATTCTCACCTTAGTGACCTCACTGAGCCTACTGAAGAGGAGATTTACCATATTTTAAACTTAAAACCCAGCTCAGTCTGTTCTTTTCCTTGGTCCTTCCAGGTTGGGCTTAGGTATGTGAAATGATCCTCCCCCACTTGCCCTTTCTGTTTCCACAGAGTTTGTGAAACTAGTTGAACATTCCTAAGGTTTCCAAGTTTTGAGGTAAATGTGATAGATGCGACATTGATCCTTGGAGGATCTGTTGCCTTTAATGAATATCGGTGGCCATGTCCTCTGTGTTGCTTTGACAGTTCAATTACACCGGCCGGCTGAGGGCATTGTGAGGATCGAAAACATTCTGCAGTTTTGTTGGCTTAAAATTAGAATTTACGTGAAAGTTTTTCCAAGGAGGAAGAAAGAAAAGAGACGGTGACAGATCTTCATAGCTGTTTGTAGGTTTGTTCACCACAGAAGAGCTGGTGAGACAAATGTGAGACCTTGGTTACACGTCACCTAAATACTTTCTGACTTAAGAGCATTTGAGCTGGAATCGCTTGCAATTAGCATGGGCTTGGCAGAAACTGGCACTGCTGCTGTTTGCATAGAAACTGCTTGCATAGTCCAGTTGTGCCATGGGGAAAACTGCTGTTAGCAATTAACACAAGGGTAGTGTTGAGGTGGTGTCTGTGCAGTGGCTGCTCTTAGAGCAGCAGATGTCCTTGATGGCACACTAGCAACTCTAAAAGCAAGAGCCTAGCTGTGTGTCATCTGTACCTAGTCTCTCTCACCCAAACGTGGTAGTTAACCTAATTGTCACCATAGCCACACGTTTTTTAGGCAGCTATTCATGTCTGGGGGCTTTTAATTGCATTGCTTCTGAGAACCTAGGCATGTGCATGGTCCATGGAGATGTGACCATTGCTACCATTGCTCTGCTCTTGATAGTCTGCTTGGGTGAGGCAGTTTCCTCAGCTCGCTGTGGTCAGGCTAATGCTGAGTGCAACTTGTTGTAGACTCAAATGACCCAGCTGGGATCAATTGCCCAATTGACACAATGAATTATATTTAAGTCTGTTCAGTTAAGTAAATAATGAGGACCAAAGGGGCACCTGCTGGTCCCCATAATCTGCGTTGCTGCTTAGAGGTTGTGTGAAGAGTCTCCTGCTTTCTTGATGAAGCCTGGGAGCTTGTGAGTGGGTGGCGTGGGAACTGGGGACAACTGAGGATTCGTACAGGGATGCAGAGTTGCTCCTTGGGGCAGAACAATAAATGTATGATTCTTGGCCCTAGAATGAAGAAAGCAAGACGCTGTGGACTTGTTGCAACCCGTGCAGTTTTTGAATGTTTTCTTCTTGTCAGATGCTGCTGTCACATAAGTTATTTTATTGCCAAAGGGCAGGGAATGAACTAGTGAGGTGGGAGAGAGGGGTATGTACTGAAGGGCTGTGTGTTGTAAAATTCACTGCACCAAGTGTGCAATTCTTCACTTTCTGCTTTTGCAGTGTTTATTTACCTATATGATTTAGGGGGGGGAGAAGGCATGGTGGTGTAGGAGGTACATCTGTCTCATCCAGGAGAAAGCACGTGTTCAGATGGGAAAGCATTATGCATACAATGCCTGAAATCAGCCCTTAAAATAGCACACTCCACATCTTAGTAATGTATTCAATATATCTGGATAAGAAACAGTCTGATTGAAGTATTGAGCTTATTGTAGTGTGTCTGCTGTGACTCATCAGAAAATTGAAAGTCTTGAGACAAAACTCACCCCCCTTCAGTCTTTTTGGAAGAGACAGGAATTAGTCTTAGATGGGAAGTAATTAATTGTTCTATGATTGCCCTAAATAGGTACTGAACAACAAGCTCATACTGAAGTATTTATATCCTAAGCCCTGTCTTGTGAGCCCAGCTATCCAGAGTCTCCATCAGACAGAGACAGTGAAAAAGAAAGTTCTCTAGAATGAGCAACACTTCCACCTACATGCGTTTAAGCGAGACTGGTTGGAGGTGAGCTGGTAGGCTGCATGCTGTAATAAGCCATTTACTAGGATAATGGCTGCAGGCTACAAGTGCTGTTTCTACTTAGTCTGTCTATTCAATGAAACATTAAAAAGAAAAAACCCTCTCTCTCAGTAAAGTCTATAATACTCTTAATCCTCAGTGTACTCCATGGATATTAACTCAGCCAATATTGTAACACCTCATGGAGGCAGGTGGCCCATACATGCAGCCCCTTTCATCCACCAGAGAAACTGAGGCAGTGGGAAGGACTTTAGGCTTCTGGTTTTAGACTGGGGCAAAGTCCTGGGCAACAGTCTGGCTTGATGGTGACTAGGATGGAGCTGTCTGTTGGTCTTTGGTGGGAGCATGGGAATTATGACTTTCAGGGACTAATCCCATAAATTTAGGGTTTCATTTGGAGAGATTTGCTGCCTACTGTTGCAGGCTGCACTGCCCTGCATATGGAGTCATAAGAGGGTGCATTGGCACAGCTGGCAGAGGTGGATTGTGGGGGGATGAATATGTGCAGGAATATCTCCATAATTTACTGAATGGGTATAGCCATTATGTATCTGACTGCAGGATATTACTGGGAATCCAGATGCTGAGAAAAGAAGCAAGAGAATCAAGATGATCAAATACCTGTTTAAAAGAAACAGTGCCCAAGGAAAAGGAGCTTGATGGCTTTGTGTTTGTCTGCAGTGAAGTCATGGCAACAGAGCACTCATTTAGCAAAATTAACTGTTTCTCTATCTTACAAAAAAAAAAAATCAAATGAAAATGATGCAAGGGAACATCCTTTTATCTAAACCAAATGAGTCCATTTGTGCCAAAGCAAAGGAGTCATTCTTGGGAGTTTGCTCCAGAGAGCACGTACTTTATTAGAACAGAATGTAACAGTTGTCCCAAAGCCATAACTGTAAAAGCCTGGTGCCCTAGGCGAGCACTTTCAGTAACAGGAAAACCAAAGTTAGGTTCCTGTACCCGTATGGTGTTGAAATAGGAGCATGATTTTAAGCTTTTGATTGTTTGGGATTTCAGCTCAGTTAAGCTCTGGATACAGCTTTCAGGAGGACTATTATCTCTTTGAAGTTCCTTATGGGTAATGCTTAGTTTCAAAATTATTTGGGCATCTAGGGACAAAATGCTGATGCTGCGTTGGTTTGGGTGTACCCAAATACTTGTAAAAAACCAGTTGCCTTTAAGTACCTTTGACTTTCATTAGACCACAGTCTTCTTCATGCCAAAGACTCCTTTTTACTTCCTAACTTAAGTAGTATTTGAAGCAATTCTCACAAAAGCCCTGGAAATAACCCTTCTGTGCTACTTCTGTTTTGACGTTTGCTGCCCATCTCCGTGCACAGACCACTCTGTGAAGCAGCAGGCAAGATGAGCCACACAGTGACTGTATTGGTAGGCATGAAAGTTCATTTTACATCATGGAGAATCTCATATTTGGAATTCAGAAATTGTTCATCTTAGTGATGAGCAGGGGCAAGCTCCAAGGAAAATATCACAAGCTCAAATGTGTTGCTTGAGGCGCCCGGGAAGTGGTGTTTCTCTTAAGCAGTGTTTTCCAAACAGATTTTCTTTCATGACTATCCTGGATATGGTTTTAGGCAATGCCTTATGGTTTCCATGAAAGTGTCTGACAGGAGAGTTGCAGAGCTTTCATCTATATGAAAGAGTGCAACAGTTTGGGGGAGAGTTTTAAGTGTGATTCGGCTTTGAGGTGTTTTCTGTCAAAAATGTTGGGGAAGCTTCAGACTAATTGGAAACCTGCCCATTCATTGAAATCACAGAATATTCTGAGCTGGAAGGGACCCCCACGAGGATCATTGAGTCCAGCTTTTAAGTCAGTGCTCACCAGGTGAACTTAAGATGTTTTCCATTGCTTCTCATACCTGGATGACACCGGTGCCTTTCTCCTGCAACTTAAACTTTGGTTTAATGAAAGTGGGAACTGATTATAGATGGATGAGTTTTGGTCACTGAAGAAAAGCCATAATCATTTCATATGCAGGTAGATAACCCAGATGTTGTTGTGGAGGTCTTCATGTAAAAAACCAACGTTTGAGGCATTTTTTGGAAAACATCTCTTTCAGAAGGGACCTTGTGAATAGTGGGGCTCTTCACACTGTGACTCATGCTTGTCAGATGGGTTGCAGAGGCTTGCTGGGGGTCCATGATGTTTTCCAGCTCAGCTTCAGGCCGGTATATTTGCAGTATTGGCCAACTGTTTGTTTCTACTTCTTTCTAATCCCCAAGCCTGCACGTACCCTTGCTTTAGCTGTTAATGGTATGAGCCCTGCCTGTGGGCTTGGATACAGCCTCCTGGAGGGAGGAGAGCAAGCAGGTGAGGGTGGGAGTGCAAAACCCAGGCAGTTGCACATCAGGTGTTGTCAGAGGCTTTTGAGGAGTAACATCTCACATCTCAGGCTTTCTGCAGTGAGGGATGAGATCCCCAAAACAGAATATTCTCAAGCTATGCAGCCCCAGCCCCATGGGTTGTCCCAACACCCATGGGGTGAATAAGCACAGCGGAAAAGCCTGAGCAACTGCTACCAAACGACTGGGAAGATGCAGCCCACGGTGTCTGTTGTGTCTGAGATCTCTGTAAAGTCTCTCGCATCTTTCCTCAAGTTTAGTTTTCCAGTGGAGGCTGTTGCAGTAATGAGAATGTCTCCCATCTGCTCCTCACATGGCTTGGCACATTTAACCAGAATATATATATTTTTATTGTGGGGTTAGCCTGTGGTAACCATGACAATTAGACTTATCACGCAGCATTTTTTTTCCTCCTTGAGTCAGTTCGAAATGCTGACAATTAAATAGATACAGTACACTTTAGAGATCCATCAGTCTCTTTGTTGTCTTGACAACCAGAGTATATTTAGAAATGTAACAAGTACATGGAGTTCAATTGCACTTTTGCTAAAACATAGTTTTGTAGTTTGAGAATTTAATCTGTTGTTTGTAGATCCAGGTGCTTATTTGAGCTGTGCCTGACTTTCTCTTGGGTCTCTCTGAGAAGCTCCTACATTGGCTGGTGAAAAGAAAGTCGTTGTCAGGCAGGGAGCAAACCTACCCACTGCGTGTGGCAGGGGCTTGGGTGTGGGACTGGCAGCCCCTTCCTACTTGGGTACTGGATGTGCTGTGCCCCTGGATGCTCCTTGTGCTTGTGTTTTGACTTGATTTGCAATGCAAAAGGAACATGTGTGATTGTTGTCCCAGATCTGCTGTCCCTGGAGATCCAGTTCAGCAAACGATGCTGGGGAGCTGTGAGCAGAACATCTGAGCATCCTCTCTCAGAGGAGCTGCTCTCACGGTTCAGTAACACTTTGGGACAGGAGGACAGTACCATGGAGTGTGATGCTGGCAAACTGTGATAGCTTTCCTTCTGCACCTGAGCTACTTCAGCTTTGGTTGCAACTAGGAGCAACTTGCAGCCACTGAAGCAATAGAGGAGACTGTTTCTCTTACTCACTTCTTCTGTTTTATTTTTGATTTGAATGGGGTGTGTCTTTTTGATTTTACTAAAAATTACTACTAAATTTTTTTTTGTCCCTTCCTATTTGATTGCAAAATTGAGCTCATCCTCTCCCCACTGAACTGGAGTAGCAGCATGTGGGCTAGCTATCTGGAGCTACGGATTTTTAAGGCTGCATTCAGGGCTGGAGGTGCAGGAGGGAATTATGATGGACTGCACTCTGGGGGGCTCTAAATATCCCTGTCTCCCACCAGCCCTGTGCACACAGTGAGGGTGGATGGGTGGGTGTTGAGTGGCTGTGTTCCTTTCTATCCTTTCCCTTGCTGAGCCAGTAGAGAGCTGTGGTCGGTGCAGGTGCAGGCACCTGTGTGGGTGTGACAGCCATACCTGTAAGTGGGGTGACATGCTAGCCTAGAATAGCAGCTTGGACATGTGGCTCTTATCTGCTGCCATCCTACAGCCCAGTGCCTGTGAGATACAGGCTGGCACCACAGTGCCCTTGCTACATCCTTAGCACAGGACCTGGCAGTGCCTCTGCCTTGCCTTACTTGTACTGGCTTACAAATCTGTGTCTGAAGAGAGAGGCACCCAAATAAGTGATGAATGAATGAAATGAAAATCAGACAAGGAAATACCTCAAACGTTCCCCACCACCCCTCCATCTGGCTGACCCAGGTAGTGATGCTGGTCAGAGGTGCCCCTTCGGAAGGCTCGCAGGTCGAGGAGCTGCTCAAAGGGACTTCTTTGTGCTGGTGGCTCTTTGTAATCAGCACATGGCAGGGCCTGGGATGCTTGTGGATTTTCTGCGAAATGTTAAGCGAGACTCTTCCACCTCTCCCTGCTTCAGGCTTGGCTTATAATTCATGCTTGGCACTATAATTTGGCCAGAAAAAAGGAAAAAAACCTAAACAAATCAGGATTCTCCTTTATCAGTAAAGCTGTGGCAATGCAACAATCTGAACAGGAGCTTGGTTACAACCGATAGTGGCCTTTTGCCCAAGGGAACTAGTTCATTTGGTGAGATGGTTTAAAGAAGACAACAGTAGGTCCATGGCACAGATGTAGTGATGTTTGGCAGCATTCAGCCCTGGGCAGAGGTCTGTAAAACTAGTCAGTAGCACTGCTCTGCTCCTGGAGAGCACAGTCAGTACAGGCTTGTCTCTGGGTGGTTTATTACAAGGAGGTGAGGAAGACCAAGGGAAAAGAGTCAATCTTGAGATCAGCTATTACAGCAAGTGACAGCCAGTGAAATGCAGCTGTATTTCCTTGGGTGTATGACATCTTGTCTGTGCATTATACCCAAAATATAATTTAATAAGGCTCAAAAGGAGGACAGAATTACATGATTTTGCTTCCTTATTCCTCACGTTTCTTTTTCATTCATTATCTGTCAAGTAACGTTTGATTTCTCAGTGTATGTGCACAGCTCGGTTTCATTTTTCTGTTTTCTTTCCTCCCTCCATTTTACCAATTTCACAAAGAAAATCCCAAACTATAGTTATATCTCCACTCAAGCTTTGTTTATAGAATGTTATTATGTATTTTTCCAGTGTTTAATAGCTGCTGGGGTTTATTCTTAAAATATAACCTCCAAAACTGAATGATCCTAATGAGTCTTCAAGAATGTTTTAAAGAAGTTATCCCAATCCTTCTGGCAAAGATAATGGTCTTCCATTAGAAGATACTTAGCTGGAGGTTGCATGAGCTGTAATGTTTATGGGTCTGTAGATCTATAACCAGACAAAATCAGAATAACTCCTTGGATTTCAGTGGAACTATGTCTGTTTATGACAGCTGAGGCTTAGGCAGTGCTTTAGACGCAATTGCAACCTCTGTGAAGTTAAGTGGGGTTTTGATTTAATTCCTGGAAGCAGTAATGTCAGCAAAGAAGTGAAGGGCTGGGACCCACATACCCTGAAGTCTGTAACTTCGGGTTGCTCTCCTTCCGTTGTTGTCAAGATCAGATTCCCTTGGTTGGGGCTACTAATTAAAATGCAGCTTCTCTTAAGCATCTCCCAAAGGCAAGCAAGAGAAAGTGGAAGTGCAGCCTATGCAGATTCTCTCTCTCTCTCTCTCTCTCTCTCTCTCTCTCTCTCTCTCTCTCT